>NC_051142.1:1762797-1995479 GCF_014839805.1 Manduca sexta | reverse complement strand
TAAACCTAAACCCAAACCTAAACCTAAAACCTAAACCTAAACCTTAAACCTAAACCTTAAACCTAAACCTAAACCTAAACCTAAACCTAAACCTAAACCTAAACTCTAAACCTAAACCTAAACCTAACCTAAACCCCCAAACCTAAACCTAAACTCTAAACCTTTCTCCTTTTCCTCTTCCTTCTTTCCCTTTTCCTTCTCCTCTTCTTTTCCTTTCCTTTTCCTTCCTTTCCTTCCTTCCTCTTTCCTTCCTTCCTCTTTCCTTCTCCCTTTCTTCCTTCCTTCCTTTCCTTCCTTCCTTTTCCTTCCTCTTCTTCCTTCCTTCTTCCTTCCTTCCTTCCTTTTCCTTCCTTCCTTTCCTCTTCCTTCCTTCCTTCCTTCCTTCCTTCCTTCCTCTTCCTTTTCCTTCCTTCCTTCCTTCCTTTTCCTCTTCCTTCCTTCCTTCCTTCCTTCCTTTCCTTCCTTCCTTCCTTCCTTCTTCCTTTCCTTCCTTCCTTCCTTCCTTCCTTCTTTCCTTTTCCTTCCTTCTTTCCTTTCTTCCTTCCTTCCTCTTCCTTCCTTTCCCTTCCTTCCTTCCTTCTCTCCTTCCTTCCTTCTTCCTTCTTCCTCCTTCCTTCTTCCTTCTTCCTTCTTCCTTCTTCCTTCTTCCTTCTTCCTTCTTCCTTCCTTTCCTTTCTTCCTTCCTTCCTTCCTTCCTTCCTTCCTTCCTTCTTCCTTCCTTTCCTTCCTTCCTCTTCCTTCCTTCCTTCTTCCTTCCTTCCTTCCTTTCCTCTTCCTTCTTCCTTCCTTCTTCCTTCCTCTTCCTTCTTCCTTCCTTCCTTCTTCCTTCCTTCCTTCCTTCCTTCCTTCTTCTTCCTTCCTTCCTTCCTTCCTTCCTTCCTTCTTCTTTTCCTTCCTTTTCCTTCCTTCCTTCCTTCTTCCTTCTTCCTTCCTTCTTCTTCCTTCCTTCCTTCTCCTTCCTTCCTTCCTTCCTTCCTTTCCTTCCTTCCTTCCTTTCCTTCCTTTCCTTCCTTCCTTCCTTCCTTCCTTCTTCCTTCTTCCTTCTTCCTTCCTTCCTTCCTTCCTTCCTTCCTTCCTTTTCCTTCCTTCCTTCCTTCCTTCCTTCCTTTCCTTTCCTTCTTCCTTCTTTCCTTTCCTTCCTTCCTTTTCCTTCCTTTCCTTCCTTCCTTTTCCTTCCTTTTCCTTCCTTCCTTCCTTTCCTTCCTTTTCCTTCCTTCCTTCCTTCCTTCCTTCCTTCCTTCCTTCCTTCCTTCCTTCCTTCCTTCCTTCCTTCCTTCCTTCCTTCCTTCCTTCCTTCCTTCCTTCCTTCCTTCCTTCCACTGAGTTTAAATTATGTTTTACCTGAATGTGACGTGCATTCATTTCGATATTAAAATATGTTTTTTCCGCTGCAATGAATTCCCTTTGGGTAGTAATAGCGGCTTGAGCGTGCGTGAAATTAAAATAACTTTTTATTCATATTTCTTGTGTGCGAAACTTACACTTTTTCAAATTACATCTACGGCTGTAGTAACTTATTGTAAAGTATTATTTCCAGGTAGATAAGTATGTTGAGATATCAAACCAGTTTTTAGTATAGAGAACTGTATATTTAATATAAAGTCAATACAAAGGACAAAACTATAATGATGATGGTTACGTTCGGTGGTTTTTATTTTGTTTGTGGTTGCATTTAGTAACGCGGTGTCAAAATGACCCTGTATACGCTAAGTAACAAATAACCTACATATAATATCAAGTAAGAAACCATGTTCTGAAAGTGTACATAATTATTTATTTATTAATTTGCACTTTATCTATCTTCTTCTATACTTATAATAAATCTGTAGAGAGGTCATTTCTGTACATGAAATATATTTCCAAAATAACTATCAGGGGGGGTGATTAGGGATCGATACTGATGCCAAAAATGCAATTAGTAAAAAAAAAAAAAAAACAGTTTAACAATAATAATCTGAACATGTTTACTCAACTTCTACATTATATTTTAGGTTTTAAGGCTGGAATGAGTTTGTGCTGCCTGTTGGAGATCAGCTAATAGAGAGGTTCACAGGCAACAATATGACATGACCCGACCAGCGCTGCACGAAGTCATTCACTCACTTCAGCAGTATATAAACGTGCTGCAGCTACATTCAGTTTTTGTTCGTGTCTTGGGATACCAAGAAAATATACCTCTATTAAAAATATATATCTATATAAAAATATACAATATGTGATTTCGTATTTCTTGTTTTATTTTTCTTAATTTTTTAATAAAAACATCTTAGGACATACTCCTTTGTCAGGTTATGGTGGACAACAACAACTTCATACTAGCTGTCGAGTGGCGGGAAATGTACGCCAGCACCCAAAACTTGGCACACCCCTGTTCATTGTTACTATTTCATTATCGAGAGCGTTTCCCTTACATACTGTATATAAGCGTTCAGATTAGATTACACGGTTTAACATAAAAGTTTTGAAACTGCATACCCTATTTATTTTATGTTAATCGATTTATAGCGGTATGTTGGTCACCTTTGCCTTTAAATCGTGTGTTTGAAAAGTTCGCGTAGTGTTGTCGGTTTCTGCACGCTCGTTTCAGAAATTATTTTATAATTATTGTTACACATGCTTTATATAAAGGTCGGCGTTTGTAATGTTTTTAATAAATTAATAAGTAAGTATTTTTTCATTTTAATCTTAAAATTGTAATCGGTCCTGTTAAAATTTTCGGTTATTTTGGTATTAGCTAATCAATCATTGGGATAGCGGGAGCGGCACTGCCGTGTCAACGACCTCGGCTCAACTTCTTGCGTCGGCACACCGAGCCAAGCATGTTAATTACGATAGCACGGTTAACAATCCCGCGGAGTGTTCGTCGTAGTCAGCAGGAGGCGCATCAAGCGTAAGTCACGGTTACCCCAGCATAACCGTTCAGTCGCCCCCCATGAAGGCTGGGCGATAGTAATAAGGCACTTTCTCCGCGAACCCAAAAAAAAAAAAAAAAAAAAAAAAAAAAAAAAAAAAAAAAAAAAAATAGGCGGCGCTTCAACGTTTTCGTGGTGTCGACGACACGATGACAGCGCAGAGTTTTGTTCCAGTGCACGTGGGTTGTTGTGATTTCGTCGATTTGCAAAATTCGCCCTTATCCTTCGTTATAGGGTGAACACATCAGGAATTCTCCGCAGAAATTGACAAACGAACATTATTCTATCCTCCACTAAACATACTTCTTCCCAATTTTTTTTATTATTAGTTAGGTAAATGAATTTGTAGTCATAATGTTTAACATTTATATTGGGGCTGAATAAACGATAAAGTTTATGCGCAGCTAATTTCTAGTGGAGCGATTGAGTCAATGTATCCACGATGTTGTAATGTATAAAAAATGTAGATGAGTAATAAGTCTGCTGCGGCGCGGCGTGGCGTCCGGCGCGGCGGGTAGCGGTTTCGACCATGTTCTGTGGTGATTTGTATCTACATTACTTCTTTCATTATCTACTTGGATTTTTAATATTAATGTCACTGTTTGTGCGATACATCGAGGTAGTTCTGAAATAATTAATTTGAATCACAGCGGAATTATATCGTGATCTTTGATTGATTTATTTCTTCTTTCCATATAGCTCGAGCTGGCTTCTTTGTTTACTTTTTAGACTTTCATTTATTTTATGTCCAATATAAATTGTCTTTAGTTTATATAAGCGACTTTATCTAAGAAATAATTAAATATTGTCATTGTACCTTATCATAAGTGCATCTATGTTCGCCTACGTGATGAATAAAGCATTTTATTTTATTTTTATTGATACGCGCGCGTACTTTAGTGTCGTAGCAGTTAGCACCCTCAAGCAGAAAGCAGAACCTTTTTGATCACAGCGTTTTCCCGTTTTCTCTTCGTTATAAAGAAATGTGCAGTAGAGGGACGCGTAAAGAAAGCTGTATATCATATAATAAATTATATAATAAAGTAAATGAGAAGTACGAGTTATATAATTATACGTAGTTGAAATGAAAGTTAATGTACTAGTTCGCGATCCAATATTATGATAATTTTACAGACAATCAATATCTTTTCGGTAAAGCTTATATTCAAGGCGTGTGCAGTGTAAGTAAAATAAATAAATAAATGAACTAACTCGGGCGTAGCGGGCGGATTTGCTTCGATGCCTCTTTTTGTACAGCACTATATTGATTTTTTGGCCGCCAAAGTAAAGGCATAGCGCTCGAGCCTGTGGTGTTCTCGTGCGGTCTGTGGCACTCCCCTAAGAACCCGACGCCGCGGGAAACCAACACCTCCCTCTCCACCTACCCATAAAGCCGCTGCTGCTCCAGCTGGATTAGCCACTCGTTTACAATAAAGATACTACTACAATGTCGGCATAAGGTTGATAATCGGACAGTTTAACCTTTTGGAGCCGCAAAAGCTGAGCAAAGCGATTTAATAAAATTGGTTAGTGTTAGAGGTCCAATTTATAGGTTCCTATCTCCATTAGTCTCCACGATAGGTTCCCAAACTGCACGTGCATTCTCTGGCACGCGAGCTTTAACGTTGGTAGTGGTAGGTGATCACTTACCATCCCGTGGTAAACCCGTTAGTTGCTACTTGCTACGTATAATATGTACCTACAATATTTTTTTAATACAAATAAAAAAAGTTTTTGAAAGAACAGTATTTATATAATAATTATTTAAAGTTCCTTTTCGTTCCTTCCTGATCAATGCAATCTGTGAGCGAAGTACGCATACGTAACTAATAATATTAAAATATCATTTTTCGTTTTAAGCTAATTTAAATAATGGATTTATTTAGTTTAAATAAATAGAGTGAGTACAACGATTTAAGGTTTAATAACTATATAACAAAAGACAAAAAAACTCACTTAAATGAGAACAACATTACAAATCATATCAATAGTTCATGTACGGTAGTCGCCCTGCACGCACTTAACCAAGTGTGGGATATTTTTTATTTTTCGGATGAGCAGTTTTTCTATGTTAATATTTTATTGTGAGTTCCTTATAGGATTTATTATATTTTGAAAGGAAAATAAAACAAAGGTTAAAATCTATAATTTATGTGAATGATGGTTTTGCGTTGAGGACATTCATCAATAATAAAATACATATTCCATACAGAAATTTTTATTACTTAATATATTTCTCGTTTTGAATAGGTAACAATGTACAGTTCCACCGCTCCACGAGCGACGGACTCGCCTTACATGCGATGTTTATAATAACAACCGTCTCTTAACATTATATTACTTTACCTATTTACAATACCAATTCTACTACGTAGTATATAATTAATGAGTTTAATTTGTGTCTGGTCCGTGGCTTGTGTGTTAACACGTGAACACATTGAAACGTCCCGCGACACTCGCCAGAGCTAGTCGCCAGCGAGAGCCATGCTCTCCGTGCGTTATAATAATTATTTACAAGAATATATGAGTTCACTCACACTACACCTTGTTCCCACTTGGTCACAGTTTGTATTGTTTATGTCGCGTGTTTGTGTTAAAGCGAGCCGAGCGGCGGAGGACGCGAGTGGTGCGGCCTGCCGACGACGTTAGAAGTGCGAGCGCGTGTGTCCGTTCCAGCGCGCGGCGGCGGGCGGCGCGTCCTGCAGCGAGGAGTTGCTCGTGAGCTCCGTGTGCGGCGCGGGGAGTACACGGTGGGCGCGGGCGAGGGCGCGCGCCGCGACCGGCCCGGGCCGCACGTGCCGCGCGGCGCCGCGCGCGCCTCCGAGCGGCGCAGCGTGCCGTTGCGCGCCAACCGCAGCGACACGCGCTCGCCGCACGACGCGAACGAGTCGTCCCGCGTGTGCTCCGGTGAGTCACGCGTCCGTCGCCGCCATCGGCCCGCGCAGAACATCTTCAGAAACACGCGCTTGAACTTCTCGCCGAATATCACGTAGATGACGAAGTTGACACTGCTGTTAATGGTGACCAATAGATTGGTGGTCTTGACCAACGGGTCGAGGCTCTCGAGCCGATCGCCGCCGAACACCTCGATAGAATTGGTGACGAGCGGCAGCAGGTTGCAGAGGAAAAATACGAGCACGACGACGAGCAGCATGGTGGCGAGGCCGAGCTCCCGGCGCTGCACGCGCGAGAGCCGCGCGCGCTCCGCCTGTGCGCGCCGCACTTGCCGCACGATGCACGCGTTGAGCGCGGCCAGCGCAGAGAACGGAACTATGTACATCACTATCATGTACATGGAGTGGATATACACTACGATGTAGGTGTCGGTACGGAAATTCAGGTTGGCGGTCACGCAATAGACTGGTTCGCCGTCCACTTGTCGGCGCACTACCTCCGCCTCAAAGAACTTAGGCGCATTGTAAGCGAGCGCGAACGCGGCCGTGCCAAGCACGTACCAGCGCGCGCGCGACGATGTGCATAGCGCCTTTGCGCGGAACGGATGGCACACCGCCACCCACCTCTCTACGGTGACAATGAGTGTGAGGTACACTGACATGGTCTGTGCCGCGTTTGCAATCGGATACGCGTAGGGCGTGAGGTGCGGACACACGTGATAGTAGTAGTGGCGCAAGCGGCCGGTGTAGGGAAACACGGCGGTGAGGCCGAACAGCAGTACAGAGGTAAGGATGAGCACGGTGTCGCACGCCGCCAGCCCAACCAGCAGGCAGTTTACGGAGGAGCGCATTTGCGGCCGCGAGAGCACCACCACAGAAAGTGCGTTGCCGAGCAGCCCGCCAGCGCCGATCGCGTTCAGCAGCACGCCGTGCACCACAAACCGGAACAGCTTGTCGGCGGGCGCCACGCCGTAGTCGGAGTCGCAGCCTTCCGGCTCCGGCTCCGGCGCCTCGCTCGCGTTCATGATGCCGCCGCGCGCCGCCGCACCATCCTCACCACCGCCCGCGCCACACACGCGCCACGCTGCGTCTGCAACAAACACATCCAACACTTATAAATGTGTAACAACTAAAAAATTTCATGATAGACAGCGGCTTGGCTGTGTCCCTGGTCTTGCTGACGTCCACGGGCCGCGGTGACTACTTACCATCAAATAATTCGTTAACTAGTCTGCCTAGAGAGGTATAAAAAATAACTAAAAACGACTACAAATACCTATATCCCCGAAAGGGTAAACAGAAGTGCAACTTATTGCACCCATTTCTAAATATATAATGTATTCCGTTCTCAGTATTATCATATGGGGCAACTCTATGATATTGAATATAAATATTATACATATTACACATAATATATTATCCCAACTACTAATGACCAAACTAGCTTTCAATCGAAGCGACCTTATTGGTAAAAAAAATAATAATGCATATTGCACCATTATTATAATTCTCTTTGGCATTATTCGCCAACAAGTCAATGTCAAGGTGACATAGCGCGGGGAGTTAGTTAGTGATCGAATCATGGTGTTTGGGAATCGTCTGTGATGCTGTGCGCGGTGATACTAGCGTTGCTGCTGTCGGGGGGGAACGGGCACGAGCGCTCCGGCAGCCGGTACGGGTTTTACCGGCAGATGGGTGGCGGCACGGGCGGGGTGGCCGGCGCGGGAGGCACACGGCGCGTGTTCGGCGGCGCCGCGGCCGATCTCGGCGAGTTCCCCGCCGCGTGCGTGCTGTTGGACCGGTACTGGGCGGCGCGCTGCTCGGGCGCGGTGGTGTCGCCGCGTTGGGCGCTCACCGCCGCGCACTGCGTGTCGCCGCGCGTCGCCTACGTCAAGTACAACGCGCGTCGTCCCGCTGCGCCCGACGGAGACGTCGCGCCAGTCCTCTATTTGTATAGACATCCCGGGTGAGTGCTGGATCAGCTATCGATAACACTGAACACTTGACTCGACTAGACATTGACCGGCCACACGTGTAGTTACAGAGTGGTGCAGGAGGACGAGGGGCGCGGTATGGATGTGACGGTACTGCATCACGATGTAGGGCTCGTGCGCACGCGCCACGACATGAAACTTAACGCTGCGCCTCCGCGTGACCCACTTGTCGTCATGAGGGAGTACAATCCGGTGGATCTACACGACAAGGAAGTGCAAGTGAGTAATTTATACCGTTGAGCGGCATAACGGTGCGTGGCTCACATGATGGTGAGTGTAGTGTTGCGGTGCAGGTGTTCGGGTTCGGGCGCACGGAGGGCTCGGCGCTGGGCGAGGAACTGTTCGCGGTGAAGCTGCGGTTGGTACCGTGCGAGCGTGGCTCTTGGTTCCACTGCGTGTGCGGCGTGTCGCGGAGCGCGGGGTCGGGGGCGGCGGCGGGCGTGTGCTCCGGCGACTCGGGCGGGCCGGTGGTGTGGCGCGGCGCGCAGGTGGGCGTGACGTCGATGGGCCCGCTGGAATGCGCCGTCCGTGCCGCGCCCGCGCCCTCCGCGGCCAGCGTCTTCACCGCGCTCTACAGCTACGCGGCGCTCGTCAACGCCACCATACACGACACCGATGCGGAGCTGCAAATGCGCATGATTTCACTTGCGCGCGCCCTCTGTCCACACAAAGCGTTCCTGCTGCTGCAACTAGTAGTCGCGGTGGGCCTTCGCAGCTACGATCTCCCGTCAGGCGTGTGTCTTATATTATAATAAACTGCTTGTTGTCCAAGCGATAGTTAATAATTTTTTCATCATCTTCATATCTTGTTCATCTCCAACGTGCCATCATACTAGTGTGGTTTACCACACGCCACACACAGTCGTAGCCCAGTTATGAAATATTATTTCCATTTCATTATGAGTGCCATTCTATTACAGCGTAGTCCAACTGTTATAAGGTCTTATGTTCAATACTTATTTGGTTATAATCAAATAGCGTGAGTGCTTACTGAAGTAGGGTAGTTACTGCGGAGTCAGGGTTGCCGCACCTCGCCGCGCCGGCTCCTGCAACAAACGAACAGTCTCTATTAAGTGACGAATAAAGATATAATCGACGGGTGCAAATAAAAAAATAGCAACCTGCAAAATAGCTAGTTTACGCATAGAAAGAAATAATGTGATATATTATTTTTATTTGCCAGTAAAATTTTATGTCAATTTTATCAGTATATTTTTATATTCTTAGTATTTTTTTTTGTAAGTTTGTATAGACTACGTAACGCAATAATTGGCATCGGCAGGCGGCGTAGCGTTCCCTCCCGGAGGCCGCGCAGCGCGCTCCTGCCGAGAGCCACCGCGGCAGCCATTCTTTGCGACTACTTAGCTAATGAGGAGCTCGTACTAATGGCAAAGTAATGACAAAACACTAAAGGCCAACGCTTTGTTGTCGTACACAGAGAGCTGCGGCGCGATGTAGAGCGCGCAGTAGATGCAGGGTGAGCGCAGCCGGCGACGGGGCGGGGTGCTGGCGAGGCGGATCTGTTATACCTTCATTAACCAAATGAGCAGTACACGCACGACACGATATACATACAACGCAGTTATTTTAGTTATTTAACTGTGCTTAGAGCTCGATATTTATGATGAGTAAAATAGCTTTGTATGAGAAGAAAGAGAGAGCGCTGTTTCACGTCTCTCTGCTTCAATATATATTATTTTTGTCAATACGGTGTCACCGGGCGCCACGTGCTGTTGGTAACTCCGCAGCACGTCTTCCACGCGTCAATGTCTGTTCAACGTCCCCAAAATATCCAGCAATGTATTAAAATAAAACTTACATATCGGTGAGAAAGACATTTATTTCTTTGAATTTGAAATCTTATGTATATTGGTAAGCGAATCTTGACATCGCCATTCAATTATTTATAGTTTTTATACAACACCATCTATTGGCATATCTATGACAATATTTATTTATAATTTAAATTAATACAGCATTGAACATACCGCCCACCATGGACATATCATAATATGTCCATAAATAACAAGATGTTACATTAATTATAACCGCCCACCATCACAATGCAGTGACTAAAATATTTTATCTGATTCCAAAAAAAGAGAAAGAACAAAAACATAGCAATAACAAATTTCTCTGAAAGTTAACAGGATATTATAACATCAAATAATATTTACTTAATAACTTACTACTATAAAGTAATTATACAGGTCTATAATGACGACACCGACAATATAATTAATTTAGCTACAGGTCTTTTAATTTTATTATTGTTACATCTTAAAACGTTTTTCTAATGATACAAGTCGCTTATAAGCCTCTTTATATGAATAACAATTTGTGTATTTACGTTTATCAGATCTAAAAGGCAAGCGAACAATATAGCGACCAAACTCATCACGTTTAGTTGATGATATGAACAAATCTTTACATTTTTGTTCTTCGGGAGTGAGCTGCTTGAATTCACAATTAAAGTTAGGTTCAGTTTCAATCTCATAGATTTTTTTAATTAGTTCGTTATCACTTACTTGTGTTGTATGTAAGTTGACTATTACATTATGACATGCTTGATTTGATTCGCTATGGTTGACATTAATGAGCTGACCAGATAAGACACAATCAAGCTTGATATTTTGCGCGATAAGAGAGCTTGATTGGTCTTGACAATTTCTTCCAACAATATCTGGCTATATACTTCTGCTCCCAAAGGAAGATCTATCTTATTTGGAATATCAAATGACGAATCTCCTAAAACCATAGACGAATTATTCAATAAAACTTGAGCCTTTACCTTGCAATCTGGTAAAAGTGAGCTTAGTTTCTTAAGTACATAAGCTTTGACAGTTAAGACAAAACTAGGGTCTACACGTGATTGAATATTATAACAAAAACCATCGATCTGCAAGTGATCGAGGCACTGGGATCACCGCCTAGACCTGAAATTCAATTTTCACTTTGCTCCTTCCTCAAACTTAATAATTGGACTGCGGACTCGGTTATAAACGACGCTTGAGAACCTTGATCTAATAAAGGTTTTAAAACCATGGCAGTCCTATTTCTTGAATCCACTGAAACTAAAGTAGTAGGTAATAACACTTGATTGTGATTGTTTGAGAAACAACTTACAACATTTGTGGACTTTCTCACTGATGATGTTGTAGGAACCGGTGTTACATTTTCTAGAATATTTTTATCATCATGACTACCTTTGCTGAATTGGGAACATTCTTAAAATGAAGAAGTGTGTGATGCTTCCTTATTGAACCTGAAAAACTTCACTTTCTCTTTCTAGACCACGTCAGTGAGGACTAGATAGATGTTCGGCACAGGTGATGGAGGACTGCGGCTTGTACTCCACGTTACGTATGAGCTGCCGCGTCCTGTCTTCTCGCTGAAGATGTTCTTATTCACCCGGCTGCAGACTGCACCCTTAGTTGAAGACTTTATTCTTCCCTTGTGTGCAATCCGTGGCTTCCGCTTTTCAGTATCTTTTTTTTTTTTTTAATTAATCCTGAAAAACTTCACTTTCTCTTACTAGACCACGTTAGTGAGGACTAGATAGATGTTCGGCACAGGTGATGGAGGACTTCGGCTCGTACTCCACGCATTACGTATGAGCGCTGCCGCGTCCTGTCTTCTCGCTGAAGATGTTCTTATTCACCCGGCTGCAGACTGCACCCTTAGTTGAAGACTTCATTCTTCCCTTGTGTGCAGTCCGTGGCTTCCGCTTTTCAGGCTCTGGACGTATCCCGATCCGGCTCGAAGGACCATTTTGTTCAACGTCCCCAAAATATCCAGCAATGTATTAAAATAAAACTTACATATCGGTGAGAAAGACATTTATTTCTTTGAATTTGAAATCTTATGTATATTGGTAAGCGAATCTTGACATCGCCATTCAATTATTTATAGTTTTTATACAACACCATCTATTGGCATATCTATGACAATATTTATTTATAATTTAAATTAATACAGCATTGAACAATGTCAATCCACGAGAAATGATAGCCTATTCTTATTTGGAATCATATGATTATTTAATCAGTAGACGTGACTGCTTTTAAACATACAAGAGAATATTACAATTAGTCTATTATCACTGCACACACGCACCTTGTACACTATATGAGCTAACTCGGAAAGTAGGTATTTGAATTACATATAATACGCTAGAGTTAAATAACGTCACATGAACATATAACGTTATAGGTACAAATTACAGAGCCAAAATGAAGTATTTATTTAGGCTTTCCACACGATTTAACAATAAACATTACACCGGTCAACACGATTTTTGAGTCTGGCTCCTGAATGTGAAATTTTGGTTTCTCCTATGTTACAAATAAATAAAAAAATAACTGTTCCGATCAAAGTTTGCTTTTGTAGAAACTAGAGCAATTTTACTAAGTTTCAAAAATACATACAAATTTTTATACTTCCTCTGTAATTTTATTTAAAATTACGATAAAAAGTTTTTATTGAACATCAAAGTCTTTTTATACAAGAATTATGACTAATAATAGCAAACAAATAGAAAATAACCAAAAATCATGTTCAAAAATTTTTTTTGATCTTTTATGTTCGTGTGCGTATTAATCCCCAAATGTAATCTCCCATCATACTCTCGTTGTACTGCTCTTGGTAATATCGTTCAAAGTCCATTACAGTAAAACGTTCTCCCTGCTCCTCTGAATAGGCACCCATATTATCTTTAAATTTGTCCAGGTGAGCATGTAGCATATGGAGTTTATGGGACATTCTGCATCCCATCAATTTAAAACTTTCAAGCATAGTTTCAATGAACTTTTCATAATTGTCGACTCTGTGATTTCCAAAAACAATTGACTACTGCTTTCAGACGCTTCCAGGATTATTTTTCGTGAGCAATAAGGAATTTTGTGAAATCATCGCTGCTCACTATTTATTTTATTTGTGGTCCAACGAAAATACCAGTTTTAACTTTAGCTTCAGATAATTTGGGAAATAATCTCTTTAAATATTCAATAGCTTCAGAATTATGATCTAGAGCTTACAAAAATTGCTTCATTAGCCCTAACTTGATATGTAACGGGAGCATCAATATTTATTTAGGCTCTACTATTGGTTTCACTTTCACATTATATTTTCCAATTTGAAATTAACACAAGCACCGTGAGGCACCCATTTCTTATCTTGATTCCGTATTTTAAGATTATAATAAGCGTCATAGGCTTCGCAATGCTTCAAAATCGTTGCCGAAGCAAATTTCTTACTTCCTACTTTAATAAATTCACCGCAAATAAAACAGATTTAATCAACATTCTGTTTACACTTTCTTGGTGCCATTTTCTAACCAAGTACCACATAAAAGTCGGTTGTTACAATTCAAATATACTTTTTTTTAAATAGTAATAGACTAGTAAACACTCACTACTGCCGTTCAGACATAATTCACAATTTGCAATTAAAATGATCAAAATGCTACCGCCTATTCCTCATAAGAATCATTTAAAATCTTCAAAACGTACTTATCAACATAAATCAGACAAAAGCAAACTTTAAGGGTTAAAAATGGATATCCGAGTGTTTTTCGATGTTTGGAATCAGAATTCAAGCATTAGAATAGAAACACAAAAAAAAATTTTTTTTTGTCGACTTGTGTTATGGCTGAGATTTAAACATAAATCACATAGCAATGATGTAATTTGTAACATAAAATGTAAATAGATTATCGTTTCAAGTGCAGGGGTTAATGATAATTATTATTACATAATAGTAATAATAACATTGTAAGTAACAATAATGATAATGAGTACGTACAAGGCACTATAGCCTCTAGAGCATGGATGCACAGACAGCGGCCCGCGGGCCGCATGCGGCCCGCCAGTCGAATACTGGTGGCCCGCCGACAGTAAAAATAATACTCTCGTACATCCGAAAAATATTGAATTCTATTCCAGCCAGCCAGCTTATTTGGTTCTACCTATATATGTGAACAAACTTTTTCAATACTAAATAATAATAAAACAAAAAATCGAAACCGCCTTGCAAATGAAAGTTTGGAAGCAGTTTTACGTGTTGCTACAAGTAAATTTGAGCCAAATATAAAAGATTGTAAGCACTATGCAGTGCCACGCTTCAAATTAATAAATTCTTTTTCAATTTTAATAAATTATTATCAATTCTTTATTGTCTTTAATTACCTATACTTCAGCCGGCCGGCCCGCCATCAGTTCATGATTTGCCCGAGTGGCCCCTAGTCTTAATAAGTCTGTGCAACCATGCTCTAGAGTCTAGGCAAGGCAGTCACGGCCCTTGTAGCGCTCGTGCTACGGCGTAGCCCCACGTAGCACTTTGTCTACAGTTGTATCCGTGCGCCGCCACAACTCTACTATGACTCACGATACCAGCTCAGTAAATAATAATGTACGAGAACACTTTTGAAGGCAATTGAACCTGATAGTGTCTGAGAGCCATTGAATAATATATTTACTGATTGGGTAAGCCAACGCTTATGTAAAGTAAAACAAATTCATAAAACAACGAGAGGACCAAATTGATTTCACCACCGAGGACGATACACCAAAACCCTAAACTAGCCAACCTCCTCAGTTCATTAAGGGTGTAAAGTTGTTAACTGAAACTCAAATTAGTAAGTTTATAGAAACTCGTAAGTTTGTTAGAGAGACAGACATTTGGAGATAAAACAACGGAGTCATTATCATCTTGTTTATATTTGTAAAGAATTTTTTAACCCCGGGTATGCACTGCCATCTTAGAAATTCATGTTTGCGATATAAAATTTGTTTTAATATTTATCATACATTTGATTACAATTCATAAAATAAATATATTACGACGTTATTATCTATTAAGTAAATGCGAAGCATCTAGTTGGGACAAGTTACGGAAGTTTTAACAACGCCAGGCGCACCAGTGATTCGGCTTTGTGGAAATAAACGCGGTATCACCAATTAACACCGGAACTACCTCCGCTGTTGTACAACAGCCGCAGTGCAACAGCTCCGCGCTGACGTGCACTCGGGAGAGCGCCGCGACAAACCACGTGCAGCTGTGGTGAAGTGTGACATTTTCCGAAAGGGACCCCGATACAACATATAGATACTAATAATAATAAATGCGGTCTGCACTTCGTTCTAAGGATAATTAGAATTTCGGTACATAAATTACGAAAGGAAAACCGGCAGGAATCGGGTTATATAAAAATAAAAAATACGTGAAGTTCTTTTAAACGTAACGCCTGCAACTATGTTTACAGACAGTGACACGCCCGTTCACAAGTGCCGGTCAATGCCGGGGCCGAAGTGAACGCGTGGCGAAATAGACATGTGTCACTTTCCGGCAACAAAACACGCCCTCCTTTTGTGTGCCCACACTAAACACCTTCCACTCAAGTTACGAGCATCACCGGGTGTGCACATAACACAAAACGCCATCGATGAAACCTCGTCCGCAATCGCAATTCGCAATAAAGTAGTACATGTTTTACAGCCGTCGTGAAAATGTTTCCGAGATGTGGCGCTCTCAGCCGCGCCGCCACTTTAACGTTATTTCGGTATATATTAACATGGTTTACGGCTCAGTGCCACAAACATCATACCAGGCGTTACCGCAATTATTAGCCTGTGACTAGATTGAACACTAGTCTAGGCAGTCTACATAGGTCTACCCTCTATGTTGCTCAAATGATGCGACATTAACTAGCGATGTTCTAATCTACTTACTAATATGACTAACATCCACCTACTAATCTCTTTGTTCTGATGTCAGACACAGTGAGAGGTGCAGTGGACGACGCGCTAATCATATCGGACTACCGACGCAATTTAATACTATCCGTCGATGTAATTAAATGGACTAGTTAGTTGTGTTCAATAACCATGAGGGGCGCCGCGCCGGCGCGTGGGTGCTACCACCACGGAGTCGCGACTGCGCGGGAGCCTGCGTGCTGTTAGGCTGTACACTTGCTTGAAATATTGGGCCGGATTGGCACCGGCTCGTGTCACGACTTACAAATGGGTTAAGCTAGCTTTGCTGATTACCGACAGCGAGATAACGTGGTAGTATTTAAGTAAAACTTTAATTCCTTATTTTTATTGCTGCCAATACTAAGTGCATAAAGTGATCGCACGTGTCACGTCACGCCTCGTGGGACGATTTGGCAACAATTGTTATAAATATGCCTTTATGCGTTCCATTTTTACAATCCACTAGCGATCATTTCATCGCGGCAATAAAAACTTTATGGCCATGTCATAAATGAAATAAAAACTGTAGCAATGGCGGGTAGCGGCTGCAGCTAATAAATCAGGCCCGGTTGGGACCGATTAAATAGAACTATGTATTTCTATTAGCAATAATACGAGATTGTATTCCGACTATTGATCATAGATCTAGGATATGCTAGTGCCGTCAAACAGAACTAAATAGTCACGAAAATTCGTTAGTCGATTGCGTTGAAAGCAGTCGCGGTTGTACCGCGCCAACACCTGGGAAAAGTTTGCGTAAGTGTTTGGTAATAATGTGGGGCGTTCATTCAATGGAGATGCAAATTATGCCAGTTATTTCCTAATCAGTCAAACCCCCATAAAATTTTCCTTAGTAACATCTAATATGATGTTAAACTTTTCGTATGCAAGTACTGATTCACTGAACGATGTTTAACTTTTTACATTCTCAAAATCTGTCTCTACTTCTTTGACTCTATCGCTTGAGAAATCATCGTCAATAAAAATAAATAAATGAATTTTTACGCTTTCATTTATTTGATTGCTTTTACTTTTAAATAGATACCAGTGGCGAAGCGACCATACAACCCGATTCCCACCGGTTTCTCTTTTAGTTTTATTTACGTTTGTCTTAGCTTTTGTTTTCTGTTAAATTGGCCACGATATGTTAAGTTAGGATGTATTTTTTGCCTCGGGTAAACTTTTGAAAAAATTTTGTACAATTCTAAAAGTTATTGCATAAATGGTTTAGAATCTCGGAACAAGGATTTCTAGTGGTAAAGGTCGGCAATTAATTCAAGATATCTGTGCTTTTCTGGGTGCATACGACTCGTGGTAGTTAGTTAGTTATATTTTATCATCAAGTAAAATTGCTCATTTGTTAAGAACCCGTTGCCGACTCACATAAAATGGTAGTTAGTTGTTATTTAGTTGCGTGAGGCTATGTTTATATTGTTATTAACAATTTAGTCGGCGCTGGGCTCGTTCGGTTAACTGTGTTAAAACTGTAACTGGTGAAGTAAACACAAACACGTCCGCGTCGAGTCTGGGCGCGGTGCCTGTTGCAGCGACTGAATACTAATAACTGCGCGACGCCCTGGCAGGTGGCGCAGGTGGCCAGCTCGTGCTGTGTAAAACCCATCACCCACGTCACCCATCGCGATGCCGCATCTGTCGCCGACCCACAAGTGTTGCCTTTCTATTAAATGACCTTACAGTATTCGGAAACGGTGTGTATGCACCGTATGGCTTTGCAATGGTGTTAATAATAAATATGGTAGGATTACTAGTGGCTTCAAGTTTGGATCAGTTCGTGCACTCGATTGTATACAGATATAGACACGTCAACTACTAACTCAACGCAGCAGCCTGAATAAGAACAAGGAAAACATGTTCAACTGCCGCCGAAATATATTCAAGTAAAATGGAAACTCAACTCTGCGTGTGAGGCGGGAGGGCGGAGCAATCATCTGGAGTGATACGTTACAGGATCACGCTGTGCATATCGCGTCTTAAGAGATTCCGGGAATTTCAGAAAGCTTTCTTTACGAGAATTGTGTTAGCGCCAAATGCGAAGATAAAAATCTGTAACACCGTGAGCGCTATGAGAGTATATTTTATTAAAGATAATATGTTGTGTGTGTGATCGCATGCGGGTGGACGTCCGATCACAACATACGACCTGTTTAAATTATTTATTGCTGACACTTATATCTGTATATTTTAGATAAAAAAATCTGTTGTAAGTTTCGAAATAAAAATAAAAAGTTGAGACGTAAAAATACAATTTTGTACGGCCACATTGTTTAATCAGAGAGCAACGATCTCAGCGAGCTGTGGTGCTTTGCTATTTGCAGATGCAACCATGAGTTTATACTAGTACTTATTAAATAATTTTATCACCACTGCCTTGCGCACATAAAATACCTGAAGGACTTCATTACCATAAATATTTCCACCGAAATGACATAATCACTTAAAGGTGCGGAAGTAAAATCATTAATCCGAGACGTCGTCGTTAACGGTCCACAAAACGGTCTCGACATTAAAGCTGAGCGTGGGACGAGAAGGGTACTCGATAGCTGACGACATTCTATAGATTTGGTCGCACTACCGCCGTACGCCGCGTCCTGCACGCGCCGGACGGAGGCGAGAACTCGCCGACTTGTAGTTAAGCAGTAACACAGCAGTGAACGAATACCCGCACAGCTAGAAGAAATGTAATTGCGTCACCAACCATTACGGATAATAATAGGAACGGGGAGGCGATTTTATGGATCTTTAGTTATAATAGATAATATTGTCACACACTAGCGAGCCTGGGACAGTGCGGCTACCCCGGTGGAGTAGGCCCATTTATGCTGAAAATAATGATATTATGTGATCAGGTTTTTTAATCACGAGGGCCCGTCACCGTTCGTAAGCTGGTCAGGTTAGTAGTCAAAGTTTTAGGCTGCAATGCACAGCAAACAATGCATGGGAGATACGAGTGTCGCGTCACGTGTGTCGCATGTCTGGCGATAGCAGCGCGTCCAATAGTGGCCGGCTCGATTCCGGCTCTCGCGCCAATTAGGTCGCGCGCATTCCCCACACACGATGATGTCCGTTTAGTATCAGTCTTCGGCGACACTTCACTGCTGTTGCGCCACATCTCCCATCGGATGTCTTTCGTCTTTGTGTTTTGTTATTCCGTTTGGGTGTTTAAAATTATTAATTGAACATCCAACAATTTAGTATTCATACATCGGTTTCAATATTATGTAGGTACCTTTATATGGACGTACCAATATTATTATTATTGTGGATTAAATTTGCATTATAAATTATATAGAAGAAAATCTGGGAATGACCTCAAGCAATAACAAATATTGGGTGCGATTATTCTTCCCACTTGCCAACAGCGCCTCCTCGCCGTGATCTGTAGCTGATTAACCCAACGAGCGAAGTCAGTGGGTCCGCCTCCCCCGGCCTCCCATCCCTCCGCCTCGGAGTCCCGCCGCGTCTCTGGCGACATCAAATTGGACGTCACTCACAATTAAGGCGGTCAGACGCAACCCGTCAGTAATTGATAAAGTGGAGGAGTCCGGATATTACGCCTGCCTTATAAACAGCGCGCGCGATGCGGGCCCCGCGTGGCGCGCCTTGGACACCTTCCCGTCACTCACTCTCACCTCATGTTTAAACCATTTACTAAATACCATTCAACGGAGCAGTGCGTCCTAAACATCATCCTAAATGCTCATACAGAGGCCGTACTTATCAAGATGCTGAATTTATTCATTTTAATACTGGCATATGCTCGCGTCTCCACTCGCGTTTACTGTCATTCCCGGAAAAATGGCCTATTAGTGAATTATCATCATGAAGTGGATTTTTAGTTTATCTAATACAAAGAAACACACAAAAAACTTTTAATCTTTGAACTTGTTATAATATGACTTTGAAATAATATTAACATTACAGTGGCTAACCGTGGAAGTTGTAACGTGACTCACGCGACTAAGGCATTATGTGCAAGCTATTCAAAAATACCGAAAGCCCAAAGTAGACCAATAGACCGAGAGACCGATAGATCAAATTGTATATAAACAAATCTCTTACCTGTGTTTTAACAACATACTTGGGTATATTACACGCGGACAGAATACAGGCCTGCTATTATTGTTATTTTATATTAAGTATTAACAATTGAATAATTTTGGAAAAGGATTTTTTTTTTTATTATAATTGAATTAGGGCCCTTTTCAAGCAAGCATAGTGGGTGATAAGAGTATTGTGACATAGAACTGTTTATGAGAACAGTCTATAGAGCACAATTTGCGTAACGCGTAACCAGGTGACCACGAGGTTTACCCGGTCCGCCACACATCGCACCGTGTTACTGACCTCGTGACGAGTCCGCACTTTATGTTGATGTCCTAATTTCTTCTCACATGTTACAATAATGCTAGAATTTCATTTTATTGTCGGACTACTGCAAGGGCCTGCTCCTCGATTACAAGAATTTAGGTTTTTGGCTACATGTAGACCTGATGCAAGCAGATATACTGTAACATCTTTCTGAATTATTTATGGAGAAGAATTATTGCTTACAGGTGGCAATTACGTTGAGAGCATACGCCTATTATATTAAACACATGACGCGCGTGGCTCCCGGCATTGGCTATCGACACATGGTGGGGGGCGCGCACTTAGTACTATTGAGTCAAATGTGGTAGCCGCGCCGCGCCGCACGCGCCGCCGTCACGCTGCTGCGGTGCGGAACACACTCACATATTTGCACTCCATTGAATTTGCTTGTACTGCGGAAGCAAAACATGAAATCAAAGTATCAAAAATGTGTTAGTACAGTTGCCAAAAGATAATTTTATTTGTATTTGCTTGCTACATTTTGTTTAATTCTTTATAATATTTATATCCATATATTTATCCCGTTACAGATAGTATTAAAATGATAAAAAATTGGCGAGAATGCGCCCCGACTCAACGCGACTTTAGACTCAGCTGCTGACAGGTAGACGTATAATCGACAACGGAGAGCCCGCACAGAACGTTGCGGCCTGTCGCGGCGCAGAGTGGCATCATTTGCAATGTTACACTACACACAGTAAAAAATTGTATAGCGAATTGAGTTCCGAAGTCAGTGGGTGCAATAAAGCAGGGTCGCTTCATATTGGCAGTGTGCAGTTCATAAAGCGAGGTGTGGTCGCTGAGCCGCGCCATCACAGCGCAATAATGTTATAATAACGAATGCCGTGACCCCGTGCTGTAATCAATCACCGACGAGCAGTGAGCCCCTGAGCTGCCGCGCACTCGTCCAGTATATATATTCTTATAATATAATGATACATTGACGTAGATAATATATGTACTATTTTATATGTTATCCCAATTATAAATTTTTCCGTAATACATCCATGAATCACAATAAATACAAGAATATTTTTAAGGCAACAATTGTTTGACCAGGTCCTATCAAAATTCTTTCATACATGACAAAGTGACTCCGCCGGCCGCGTCAGCGCCATCAGCGCCGTGTATTACTTAGGCGAATGTATAATAATTAAAATCATCGAAGGAATTAAGGATTTTATTTTTATGACGTATAGAAAAGAATAACCCGTTCACTTTAAATACGAATCGACACGACTCTCGTTAACAGTACAAACCCCACTTGAACTATGAATCACAACGTACTGCGAGATATTGCACTGCGCTCATCGCGTGAGATATGAGATGCAATGTCCAGCAATTAAGCTGGCTGCAAAGTCCTTCCAACATACAATGCGGAAGCATTCGAATATGTTACTTAACGCGGCAGAAATGGACATTGCGATGCGAGGTTCCTGTTAACGTAAATTACTTTCGGGAAAAAATAAAACTAAACTATATCATTGCAGGCGAAAAAATTACAAGTAAATAACTAAAAAGAAAATCCAATAAAGACAATGTTAGGGGTATTTATAAACAAATTTACAATATAATGCACACATAATACAATTTATTTGTGTTAGATTCCTCCCAATATTTTGCAAAAGGAAATATTATGAAAATGGATTTTCTCATTATTATTTCACTTTTTTGTTATTATATTCTAAACCAAGATAACAATATAAAAGCAGTAAGAAAAGAGTTAATTTTCCGTATAACGCAAAGTACGTACGTTGGCGGTATTATTCTTCGAGTAGATACGTACCTACTGTTACAATAATAAGTCACGAGCCGCGCTGCAGTCTTTGTAAAACTGCACGGGTCCGAGAGCGCATTAAATTTGTGCCATCAACCACCATGTGCCGTCGTTCCCGGCTATCGATAGATGCACCAGCGTCTATTATAATAGCCGCCAGACAACGCGCGCGCACCTCCCCGTCGCGGACGCGTGGTGTGGTCAAGTTGAGACCAGCGAGTCGGGTACCGTAAAGGACATGAACACGACAGGCGCGTGAGGCGCGGCAATATGCCATGTAAATAATTACTTAACAAGTATGAATTACACATTCAGATTGAACTCATTTGAGATTTGTAAAAACCGCACGTCGCGTCGTTTGTTTCCACCGCGTGATTTATTTAAGACTAGCTGACCCGGCGAACTTCGTATCGCCTAACAGTCAATGAGTGTCGTGTTACCTTTTAGCTGAACTAATTTAGGCTTTGATGAACGTAATACAATGATACAAAATAATAGAAATATAAAAGTATTTTATTATGATGAATGAAGAACGATGATGAATACATACAGAATGAGAATAAAAATTTAAAAAATAATAATAATTAAGTACTTTTAACACATGTCAGAAAAAAATGATTGAAAATACGCTCCAAAGCAGTCTTGAACAGCCTGACCAATGCATGATGTTCATGAAGCATTTGCTGCAGATCTTGGAGAATTGCTCTTTTCGTAGCTGTGTTAATCCCTTGATGCCGGTCAAGTTGTTCTTCCATATTGCCCATGAAGTATATTTGCAAGAATTTATGCTGTGCATCTTCAATAGGTTGCAATGATCCAATGCGATGGCAAATCTGGCCTTGAATCTGTGAAGTCAAAGCCATAGTTATAGTTAGATTTACAAACACTTTTATTTGAAATATGAAATAATAACATGCCATTTTTATTTTAGAGACAAATACAGAAATCTAACAAACTACATTCCAGATTTTTTTTACCATCATAGAAAATAAAGTTTTTAACGTAAATTACCTTAAATGTCGGATTATATCCGTGTTCTTCGATAATTTCCGCCCTAAATCAAGTCATTTGGAAACAGACATTGTATTTTGAGTGTTCGCTAGAAAATGTCGTGATTCTAGTGTTTCGCCATAAAGCAGGGAACACAATGGCTCTGGTGGCGGGACCAATAATGGCAATTTCACTTTACCACTAAGGCAGCACAAACCAGGCGTTTCACCAGCAAACTTCAATGCGCCACAATGCTGGCAAACAACGTCCATTGGATCAATGCAAACTAAACGATGCAAGCTGTAGTCGATGGTGCAATCATATAGAAACGCTGCTCGATTCAAATCAATACTTGAACCATTTCTTCTTGCACTTCGAAGATTATTCCTCTGTTCATC
Source organism: Manduca sexta (assembly GCF_014839805.1). Lineage (NCBI taxonomy): Eukaryota > Metazoa > Arthropoda > Insecta > Lepidoptera > Sphingidae > Manduca > Manduca sexta. The sequence continues at coordinate 1,972,374 of NC_051142.1, read as the reverse complement.
TGACCGATAAGCTCGACGATTTCTCGTTTCTAACCTAGCCGTTTCACGGGCTGCCTCTCTTTGCTCTTGTGTTTGAGAAGCACGAATTAAGGTCCTTCTTTGCTCCATACTAACGCGGCTCTCTTCTCGTGCAATTTCTTGTTCTTCATCAGATAATTGACTCGCGATATTCCGTTGCCTAATGGCATTACGGCTCCGCTGGGAAAGATTAGATCTTCTAGGACGCGGCATTGTTATTAATAGTAATACTGAATATGCACTCGCACAAAATCACATAAAATCACCAAATATAATAACAGTGCCTGAACTTTCGAGACATAGACAATAGCTTATCAAGAAAAATCATAGACAACCTATAAAAAGACATTTACACTTTTCTTAACCTGTAGAATAAATCTTAGGTATTATTCCGAGCTATTTTGGATTTTTCTTGATTTGTCTATACACTTCTATTCGAGATGGTCCCTCTCTCCTCTACCCTATTCCTTTCTCTCTCTTAGCATTTACAGCTAATATGCGTATGGTTTTTTTTCTACAAAATTGAATAATTAATAAATAATTTACAAAAATTAATGTCTAAAACAAACAAATATAACAGTACCTAAACTTTCGAGACATTTTACACAAAATAAATTTCTGAACGCACACATAAATAGTTGATACAGTATTTGACAGGATTGGACAACAAATGTTTGACATGTAATAATCAAAAATGAGCATTTATTGAAATGATTAAGTATTATTACACATATCGAGTTTTCATTGTTTTAAGATGTATTCTGCTATTCGGGGCGGAGACAAATCCAACGAATCAATAACCATGAAAATTGGTTCAGCAGATCTCGAGTTATAAGTGTTGTAACAAACTCGTCTTTGTTTTATATATATACCTAGTCTTGCCATAAATATTGTAATAAAGAAAAAAGAAAATTGTTAACTGCAAATAACATTTATTACTTTTACAGTGTGTCAGTTTAATACATAAATATAAAACAATTAAAAATATAAAAAGCTTATTCGAAGTGGTCTCCATTGGCTGCAATACAGTCCTTTAAACGATGAGGCCAGTTATCAATAGAAGCACGCACTCTTTCCATGGGAAAATTCTTCACTGCCAATCGTATAGATTGTTTTAGGGACTCCAAATTATCATGGCGTTTAGAGCAAGCTGTACTCTCTAAAACTGACCACAAATCATAATCCAGCGGATTAAGATCGGGACTAGACGACGGCCAGTCTTCAGCTCTGATGAAGTCCGAAACGTTCGATTCCAACCAAGACTGCGTGGACCGAGCTTTATGACCCGGCGCCGAGTCTTGCTGGAAGGACCATACTTGGTTATTGAACATGGTGATGTTAAGGGGCTTAACTACCTTCTCAAGAATGGTATCTTGATACACTTGTGCCGATGTTTTGATACCTTTTTCACAAAAATATGGCTCAGTCACTCCTTCATAGCTAACACCCCACCAAACCATCACTGAAGTCGGATAATGTCCACGTTGCACTCTGTCGACTAATTGGGAAGCTTCCTTAGAGCTTTGAGCATAAATACGGTCATTTTGTTTGTTAAAATGTTGCTCAATTGTAAAAATTTTCTCATCCGTAAACAAAATTTTTCTGTGACCTCCCTTTGCGTACCGCTTCAGTAGTTGTTTCGATTTTACCACCCTATTCTTCTTTAAATTATCAGTTAAGAAATGGCCAGTGCGTCTCTTATAGGCTGCAAGTCCTAAGTCATCTTTTAAAATACGCGACATGGTTCTAGGTGCTATCTTCATTTCCCGAGATAAAATCTTTTGCTTTCGGACAGGATTTCTTCGAATTCTTTCCCTTACTGCTTTGACCACCTTTTTCGTACGAACACTACGTGGACGGCCAGATCTTTTTCTGTCACAAACAGAGGAGGTCTCATTGTACCTATTAATAGCCCGGTACACAAACATTTTACTAATACCAAGTGTATGGAGAGTTTTAAAAATTGCATTTGGCTCCATACCTACTTTGTGTAATGCTATCACAGCGATTCGGTTCTCTTTATCACCCCACACCATTTTAATATCGCAAAATATTTTACAATGTATTGGCGCCAAAATGAGAAAACACAATGAACAATCGTATAAAAATGACAGATTCGAAATTCAAATGTAATATTTTTTTATAATTAAGTGTAACAGTATTTATGGCCAGACTAAGTAGATATCGCTCCAGAGACATTCGTTCGCCGACTATGTAATGCTAAATGCCGTGTTATATTAACGGAATGATTAATGATTCCTTGAGTTATTAGCAACCTTTTATATTTATTTTAATGCATATTTCATTTTTCATATTGGAGACACTGTGTTAGTTAACGTATGTTGAACACAACTCACGCACCGACCATCATTTTTGTTTAAAACTGTTTGAGCTGAAGTCGTATTTCTTTATCAAATAAAATAAAAATCTAATGCTTTTCATTAAAATTCTAACATATTAATCTGCTTTTTAGGATAAATCCATTTTTTTATATTCTACAGTTACCCACTTGTTAATTTGTCTATACTATTAATATAATATAAAACTGAAAAGACTTCGTTTGTTTGTTTGAACGCGCTAATCTCAGAAACTTTTTGGTACAATTGAGAAATTCTTTTAGTGTTCGATAGGCCGTTTATCACGGAAAGCCAGTGGCTATATACCATCACGCTTTTTTTAATATGAGCGGAGCATTAATGAAAATGTTGCAAAAACGGGGAAAAATTATTTCTTCCGTTGCGTGAGCTGCATATTCTTTCAAAAGATTTAATAAGGTATATAATAAAACAAAGTCCCCGCCGCATCTGACTGCCTAACTGAACGCGATAATCTCAAAAACTACACAACGCACATCGATGAATTTTTTGGTATAATTTGAAACTGGTAAAGACCTACCCCCTTATTCATAGACGTTATTAATCTAAGGACGGGAGCATGGCTGTGATAACAAGTCTGTTTCTCAGCTTTGTTTATCTGACAGCTTGCTGTTTGTTCAGCTTAGTTTATCGGACAGCCAACTAGATTCAAGTTGTATCTCAATATTAGCCAATCAGAACAGCCATATGTCTACGCACTGCAAAGGCTGCTATGCCGTCAGCATACATAGAAACAGACTTGTTATCACAGCAATGCTCCGTCCTTAGATAAGAAACGTCTATGAATAAGGGGGATAGGCTACTTTATATCTCGGAAAAATATATGGCAGAACTTTTATCCCGGAAAAGCTATAATAATTTAAATAAGAAGACCATGTCCTATGTGATTAAAACTAATTATAAGCATAAAATGTTCTACAAAACAAAATATGTACCTATTCAAACTGCAGTAAAGAAATATCCATAATGATGTTAAATAAAGAGATAATAAAAAGTAATAGTGACTTCAAAGCTTAAATAGTGAGGTAAAGTAGTAATCCGCCGGAGCGCGCTGTAAGCCTGAGGAGTACCGGAGTCGAACCCGTAACTCAGTAAGCCCTTGTGATAAAAGTGACCCGTGGCGCACATACGTTTACATTGGAAAGTAATTTAGAGTAATGCTTGGGGCCTTAGGTCGGCTCTGTTATTTGTACACTAAATATTTATTGCAAACTCAAGCCGAGTTATTTTTTATTAGCTGGATATAAAGGGAGTAGAGGTCTCTATCTTATTACCAAGCTATGATCAGTCCTGTTAACACCATGAATGAGCTTCATCGGCCGGTACTCCAATCTCAGGAGAAGGGATGCAAAATAAAATCTCTGTTATATCTTTACAACATTTTGCAATTGGAGTGATAGATCATATTTTTCGTTATTTATTGTAATTTATGTACTGTGATGAAAGTATATTGCAGAAAGGTTACGATGTCGCATTTCAGACTGCCATTCCCCGGTCCCTTCAGCTTCCCTTTCCCGTATATTTTGTGTGTATAATATTTATTTAGCATGAAGTGATATACTTTTCCGGCTGCTTTATTCTTAAATCAGTCTTCTTTGCTTGGTACGACCTTTTCATTTGTCTATCATATATCTTCCGTGAGACCAACGAGGCGGCTAGATTGTAAACAATGCGGCGTAAAGTTGAAAATAATACACATCATGCGAAACAAAATAGCAAGCATGAAAAAATAAATTCAAGGTACAATTTTATTTCAGGTGTCATGCCTAAATTACGTGATCATTTTATAATTGCGCCATCAAAATGTTGTACTAAATGCAGCGGCTATTTTCATACAACAATGACGTATCTATTTCAGCAAAGTTTTTGTTTAATGAAAAGAAACAGCAGTGATAGCGATCTAAATGTCACCAGGAGCTTCACTCGTGTGTACATTTATGAAATTAATATGAATACAACACATACAATAATGTTTCTGGAACTATATAGTGCGGTTGCGACGAGTGGCTAGAATGCGTGACGTCACATGCCACTACACAAGTTCTAGGGACAACCCTTGTCGAAAGAGTTCGCAGCGCTATCCCTTCATTATTATTGATGTAAAGCCCGGTAATTGTACACGCAGTGTGTGCGGCGGGGGAGAAGGGGGCGGCGGGAGCAGTTGTAAATATAGCTCGACGTGCAATTATCGATAACGAAGCGGCATAATGAAGACAGATCCGGTGACCCGCCACCCTGCGCGCCATTACCATACCGCCGGCCAAGTGTATCTGCTTGTCCGGTGCGTGGCGCGGCCATCTACTATTAGCAGCAGCGGCTACATGACAGTCAGGCCGCGGCGAGCGGCGAGTCGGATACAGCGCCAGTTCGACCCGCAACAAGAGGATTCATATTGGAGTGGACGCTAAAGTCATTTGAAATTGCTACTAACGACATAAGACTTGTATGTATTAATAACTTGTATAATGTGTGTGCAATGCTTATTAACAGTGTAGTGACGCACACAGTTGAATGGCTGTGCAGATCACAACGGTTGATGAATGCCATGAAGCGCATAGATTCAATTATGGTGGCGGCGCGATAATGAACCGGTGCTGGTGTGTGTCACTACTTACGACGTGTCCGGACGCCGAGACTCTGGACGCGGAGCGGGCGAGCGATTTAATTGCGGGGCTACTGCTATTTACTGGCCGCTGCGCCGCTCGGAGGGTTAAGAGGAGATTTAATTAAAATTATTTTTAACTAGCTTTCACTGGCGGTTCTGGTCAGCGATAATTCTTTTCCGTAATTAAAAAAAAAATCCGGACAAGTGCAAGTTGAACTCGCACACCGAGAGTTCCATACAACCTTGTAGGTAAGATAATATATATAAGTACATATTTACAGTTTGCAGATTCTTGCCTTAACACGGGCTTTAAGATATTACTTTTTGCTATATTTATGATTCTTGATCAACAATTCTGTTGTGAAATTGCAAATTATGTGAAAATATGCGACATTTACGGTCATATTTTTTGACCTCGTTACCTTAGAAGTTGAATTTTTTTTTACAGCCGAAAGAGACCATAAAGCCGAGTAGTTGATATACACATGACACCTCTACGCGTTCCTGAAAAAAAAGAGTCTCGTCAGTCAGATGCACAACAAAGAGATGGGAGTTCCTTTTAAGGTACATAACCCCTAAAAAAGCTTATATTTAAAGATACAGATACAGAGGTTGTTAATATAAGTAATTATTATATTATAAGTGATTGTTCTGGTCGAGCGAGCAGTTGCACGGCGCGTGTGACGTGCCGCGGAGAGTGTATAGCATGAAACGCGCGCTCATTGTCTCACCTAGTCTTGTGTTCACAGTATTGTCAACACGAGGCTAATTAGCAGTCCAGATGCAAATTATCTGAAGTCAATTACGCAAAGGAATTTGTACTAATAATGTCTTGTATATAATTGATGTAATGTCTTCTACCGCCTTTAAGTTTATGGCTCCGTCTTGGCAGCGGTGAATTTGCCATTCTCAAAACAATTCTAACAACTACTTTGTGAATTTGTTATTTATCTATACTATTATATAAAGCTGAAGAGTTTGTTTGTTTGTTTGTTTGAACGCGCTAATCTCAGGAACTACCGGTCCAAACTGAAAAATTCCTTTTGCGTTGGATAGCCCTTTGTTCGTGGAGTGCTATAGGCTATATATCATCACGCTATACACAATAGGAGCGGAGCAGTAATGGCTAATCTCAGGAACTACCGGTCCAAACTGAAAAATTATTTTTGCGTTGGATAGCCCTTTGTTCGTGGAGTACTCTAGGCTATATATCATTACGCTATACCCAATAGGAGCGGAGCAGTAATGGCTAATCCAGGAACTACCAGTCCAAACTAAAAATTTCATTTTGCGTTGGATAGCCCTTTATTCGTGGATTGCTATAGGCTATATATCATCACGCTATACCCAATAGGAGCGGAGCAGTAATGGCTAATCTCAGGAACTACCGGTCCAAACTGAAAAAATATTTTTGTGTTGAATAGTCCTTTGTTTGTGGAGTGCTCAAAGTTATATATCATCACGCTATGACCAATAGGAGCGGAGCAGTAATGGCTAATCTCAGGAAATACCGGTTTGAACTGAAAAAATCGTTTTGTGTTGGATAGCCCTTTATTTGTGGAGCGCTATAGGCTATATATCATCACGCTATGGCCAATAGGAGCGGAGCAGTAATGGCTAATCTCAGGAACTACTGGTTTGAACTGAAAAAATATTATTGTGTTGAATAGCCCCTTGATCCCGGAGTGCTATAGGCTATATATCATCACGCTATGACCAATAAGAGCGGAGCAGTAATGAAACATGTTGCAAAAATGGGGAAAAATTATTAGTTTTGAGAGCTTCCGTTGCGTGCGCTGCGTAAACGGTTAAAGTTATGCAACAATGATGTATGACGGGATTGTTCCTCTTAAAAAGTTCTAAAAAATATATTATAAAAACAAAGTCCCCCGCTGCATCTGTCTGCCTGAACGTGTTAAACTCAAAAACTACCCAACGTATTAAGATGAAATTTGGTATGGAGACAGTTTGAGACCCTGGGAAGAACATAGGCTCCCGGGAAACTACTACTTTTATAACGGAAAACTTTAGCCTGAAAAACTTTATAACGCGGGCGGAGCCGCGGGCAAAAGCTAGTATTCTATATAAAGAAACAGTATAGTTGCGCCAAGCTTAAAATATTCATATGCTTTAAATAGACGGCAATTCAAAAATCGGCTTTTACAAGACATCTTTTTTGTGATGAATACGTAGACAGACGTGTCAGACACTCTGCGGCGCGGCGGTTGACGTCGGGTGACAGCGGGTGATGGCGAGTGACGGGACGGGACGGCCGGCGAGTGATCATGTAGCGATGCTTATTACAGATATTTATCATTTACACGTCATGTGAGCAACGGATCCCTTGACTGCCGCGCGGAAGATTTCTTAGCGGATATTGCATGGTTGTTCAGTTATACAGGATGGATTATTGAGACGGGTATGAGGGCAGATATCTTTATCGTTGCAGCTACGAGAAAATTGTCTTAAGAGACTGTATATCGTTTGTGAAGGTTCACAAACTTACGGATCTGCATTTCAAGACTTTCAAGACAAAAGTACAGTTAGCAAGAAAATGCAAAATAAACTCATTTTTTATCCTTGTTGATACGGTTACTTACAAGAATCCAAAGTCTTCATGAGACCATATGAGATTTGAGTATTTTTAAGATCAGAAATCGCTAAAACCTTTTATTCTCACAATATGTAGGAAATCAGACTTCTTACTCGGTTTTAGGATGCTGTTATTATATTGTTCTTACTCCTTCATTTCAAAGATCTTGCCTGAGTTAGTCGTTGCAATATTTAAAAAAGCCTACCATAAAACAATTAGGTTTTTCGAATAATATACGCTAAAGAGCAACTACTGGTACATACACATCTCTCACTTCTGTCAATTAACGAGTCTGTACAGAGTGAGCATATTACCATACTGGAGACAAATTCCAAATCCGGGCAATTCATAATAAAAACAAAAGGGATTATCCGCCATGATTTAAAAGTGTTGGCAGCCATCAGCCACCGTCCCCGACCGACATCACTTCATTAATATATCTTCGGCGGCTGAGCGATTAATAGCTGCCGGAACCATTCCACTGCAACGCATCAAATCTTTCTATTGCACTATTTCATGTTGTACTCAGTACCACATATTGTCCCTTTAGCAATGAAAATATTTTTTAAATATAATATCCATACATATATATCTGAAAAATTTATAACTTGCCCGTATAGATGGCCAAAATAAAAAAAAGATCTTTATCACTTAGAGGTATAAACTGTTGAACTGTAAGTGAATAGTTGAACATCTGACCATCCTTCAGATACAAGCGCCAATTTATTTTAATAAATGTCGACTAATCTATTTAGATAGTCTTGTATAAATAAACCGTATCTATTTATTGTCTACAATGATCCTCCTTGAGATTGTGTTGTAATGAATGAAATCCACTTGGGAGTTAATTTGGATCTGTCGAGGAGATTCCGCGACAAGCTGGCCTCAACTACGTTCCCTGCCGACCCCCCCCCCCCCCCTCCTCACACCCCTTCCCCATCGTGCTCAGTGTCCCTCGCGACTATTAATATGTTTAGTGTTTGCGGGTCCACAGATTCGTTCAGAGAGTTACCATTTGTCGCAAACCATCCGTAAGGTTACAACCTAGTCTACAGACCATAACATATCGCGTGCCCCGTACTGGTGTCTTAGCGACGGCCCTTAAGTATTAATCACTTTATGAATTAACACGTATCTATATATGTGCAAATATAATAAAAGAAGAGTTCATGTTAGCTAAGTAAACAAAAAACTACATTAAATAATTAATACTTTACGTGCAACAAACATGCTGGTCTAGCTTATACAGCTTATAACAGCCGGAGCTCATAGGAGTAGGCTCATCAGGATTTTACGAAGTTTAACATTAGTATCAATCGCGACACCGATCTAAGAGGTATGTCATAGGTATAAACTAGGGCGGCATCTACTCCCGTGGTGTGGGAGAGAACCTGGTATTCATATCGCACGACCTCCGACCCTGCTTATGATAAAAACTACTTGTAAGAGTGACTTGTCGCGCTCCGTCTTCGCTAAATACTGGACTTTTATACACCACAAGAAACGAAAAAGTAAAATACGTAACTACGTGTCTGTTAACAAACAACATTATACTCGATCTACACTAGAGCTACAGTCAGGTGCAGCATAGTGATTACTGCACCGAGATACAAAGAAAAACTTCGACTGCGTACATAAACTGAGCAGAGCGTGTTCATAAACATTCTAATTGCGCTATTTGTATTCCACACATCCGCGCCACTGTTAAATATCCTCGTTTAACTTTCTTTAACATTAATAGACGGAGACGAGGCGGGGCGCGGGCGAGGTCGAGGCGGGCGGCCAGCGATCGCCACAACCATAAACATTAAACACCATCACATGACAGTGTTTATACGCTATTTAGTATCAAAAATATAAGAGCGTTGAATTTTCGCACCAGAAGGTCGCTCACACAGCTGCGAACGCAGCACCTGTTCGTTATGAAACAGTCGACATGAGAGATCAGTATTGAGTGTACAACTGGCCGATGTCGGTTCCAAGATTTAATACTCGTAAAATGTAAGTAACCGTGCCGTAAACTAAACAATAATTACTCTTAGCCGTTTATTTACATAGTCAGTAATTGCTTGTATGTCGCGTTTGTTGTTTACGACATATTAATATTACAATGATCTCTTTCTGCAAATAGCAATAGCATATATTTTCTAGCAGCATCTCCTAGTCACATATAACGTTGAACATGCTTATTGTCCAGTCTAATAACGCTGTCGTCCCTCCGATCAAATATTAATATGACGGCGACAATGAACACAATCAGTGCGACGCTCGCACGCGACGCCGCGACGGTGTAACCTCGAGCGATCAATTTGTGGTATATTACTTTATATTGATGACGTACAATAATCAACCAATATGTGACGTTCGACATGTTTGACAGCGTTACAACTGCAACGGAGCCGGACGATACACCCTATCACTAACAATCAACACGGCTATGAAAGGCATTCACTTGCAAAAAGTGATGTGTTCGTGTCGTGTCGTATCGGCGTCGTGTCTGCATCGTGTCGCCACGGCGTTAATAATTATTAAACATTTAGCGGTTTCGCGGCACCGAGTGAGCCGGAGCCTGATTAGCGCACTGTTTACCGCCGGCGCGTATTAGTGTCGCACGTCACCCCTAATCTATCTGAATTGCCCTCTTATGGAAATAGGACAAATGCTAATATATTCGTTTATCTGAGAGGGAACCGAGCGAGGGCCGCGCACATAATACAAGTATTACTGCGACCACGATGCCTCGCTAATCTGTCATCAATCAACCACATTAGTGCTGGTTCATAAATGGAGCAGTTTAACTACGCAGTAATAAGTTGAGTTGGGTTTGTTTTTATAAAAAAAAATCGTATCCCCAACGAAGCCAACTCCGCGCAATCCATAATAGTATATATTTTTTTCAAATCAAGTAAGCCGTTTCTGGTGTTGAGTTGTGCACGCGGGGCGGTGATCACCGATCACTCACTATCACCGGCCTTAACCAGGCTGTCAACTGCAATGTTTATTAATTATGAGATATCACCGCAAACCACATTTTAAACGAAATTAATTAAATAAATTAATTGTAATGAGATAGCGATACGATGTAACAAGAAAATAACAAAAACATCAATAATTGGGTTCAGAAATTATCTAATGTAACGTAAGTTATGTTGTAAGTTGTGACGCAACCGACGTGTCCCGGGTTAATAGCTGCACATCTTGTTTTATCAGTTTCCGTAAGTTGTTCCAAAACACATTGATTGTACGGGTTAGATACTCCTGTTTTACTTATTGCAATTATAGTATTGACAATGTTCAAGGTTAATTATTAAATTAATTGGTCCACTCGGTCAGATGCCATGGGTTCTCAGTATTCTGCGGCGTCCGCGTACAGGCGTGAAGCGACTCGATGCAACTTCTATACATAGATATTGCACAGTGTACCGTATATTGACTCGTATGATGTGCTCCATTATTTGATAAGGTAGAAGCCGATACAGTGCACAGCGACTTTAGTTGACGGTACTGTTTCATTGTGTCCCTGCGAGAAGACTCGGGCATGTAATGTATACGAACGGCACATTCGCCCACGCTACGCGCCCTTTATTTCCTCTGCTTCTGTGAGACGACATCGATGACAAATTTATAAAACTTTACTATGCGGTAACAGGTACATATTGAAGTTTCATTTCTAATTTAATTTTAATATTCCCTTCCAATTTGTTATAAATTTTAAATGGAAATAAAATTTTGGATTTTATTTATTGGTTTGCGTATAATCGTTGCTGGTCCTCGTTCATATATCAGAGTACTGTTAGTAATACTCTCGTATGCGAGGGTTTAGTAGGTGCCACCGCATGGTCTATTTCTACTGCTAAACGGCAGTGTACATACAGTGTTGTGTTCCGATTTCAAAGGGATTAGGAGTAGCTGGCATAATTATTAGGCATCATGAGACTTGAGTCTCATCCGCAGCGTAAGGAACGCAGTAGAGTGCTACGAAGTATTTTATGATTCAAAGTTTTGGTTGGTGTTGTTATTGTGTAAGGCAGTCGTATCGCTTACTACACGGCGAGCGACATTCTCGCCCGGACACTCAGTTGTAATAAAAAGAAGTCAGGTGAGGTTTCTTAGGTTACGAAACAATTCTAGACTCTTGGCATCGTATTTTTTCATTAAAATAATATTGTAATCTGAAAACAAATTACCCTAGCGTAATATAGTTAAATAATAAAGTGATAAGTTGCGCAGTGCTTCAATAGACGGTATTCATTAAACACGAGTCATGTGAACAACACGCGGCCGACGGCGACGTGACTCCGCGCCGCGCCGCGCTCACTGCCGGTACTGAGATGCCTCTCCACAAAGGGGAGCAAAAATAGTAATTGTTTTAAATATTTTTTCGCTCTTTCTCTAATGACGCGGTAAGGAAAATGGTAAATGCCGTCCAACATCAATGTGCAAGCATTGTTGGCTTGCACATTGATGTTGGACGGCATTTACCATTGTAAGATATTCAGGCTTGTAACATACGGCACCGAGACGTGGCCACTCACTGTGGGCCTCATTACGAGGCTCAAGGTCACTCAACGAGCTATGGAGAGGGCTATGCTCGGTATTTCCCTACGAGATCGAATCAGAAATGAGGAGATCCGTAGGAGAACAAAGGTTGCCGACATAGCCCATAGGATTAGCAAGTTGAAGTGGCAGTGGGCCGGACACATAGCTCGAAGAACCGATGACCGTTGGGGTCGAAAGGTTCTAGAGTGGAGGCCACGTACAGGCAAGCGAAATGTCGGACGCCCGCCTACAAGGTGGACGGACGACCTGGCTAAGGTCGCAGGAAGTCGCTGGATGCAGGCCGCTTCCAACAGGTCGACGTGGAGATCCTTGGGGGAGGCCTATGTTCAGCAGTGGACTTCCTGTGGCCGAGATGATGATGATGATGAAGATATTGTTGATAGTACATAGGTAACTATTCTTGTAGTTCAATTCATTGTAAATACGGTACACAGTTTGTGTGTACCTAAGTCGGTGGATGAGCGGTGACAGGTACACGCGAGTCAGTGGAGCTGTCAGTTCTCGCTGCATTTTTATTGAGCTAACATTTGGAATTTATAATGAGCACTAATAAAACTTCTAGTAAATACATCTAAGAAAACTTTGATCATAATAATTTACCTACCGAGCACGGGATAAAAAACACCGGATAGCCTCTATAAACATTGCGAGTGACGAGTTATAACGACTCTTACGGCCGCGTCGTCTTCATGGATTATTTGGTGTAAAGTTAAGAACAATATTCAGGCGACTGTTGAGTTGTAATGTCGAGATGAGCATGCTGCTCGCCTGATGGTGAGTGATATGACCGCCCATAGACAATAGCAATACCACTGGTGCTGCCGCTTGCTAGAAGAGATACACTTTCCGGCGGTACCTGCCCAGATGGACCCTCACATATGAGAGACCTACCACGAGTCATAATATTCGGACTAAACATTTCTCCATTGTCTATTAGGTCTGTGGTGTGCATACATCAAATTGTCACCGAGCTGCGATAAGTTATAATTAGCGCTAGCGCTACTTACATTATATTGCACGATGTACCTCTCATTAACAAAACGCGACACCACACGCGAACACACTATTCATCAGTGGACGTACAAACAAATATTTTACCCATCCCTGTGGCGAGGTTTCCCAGTACATTAACCGTGTGGATTTCAATGCCATTTAAGCTGAACGGAACATTTATCGTAATTGTAGGTATTGCACAAACATCACTGATTTACCTCCCAGTTACTTCGTTTAAATTGTCGCCAAAAAGTAGGTAATTTGGAACTTAAAGGCAGGATATATCGAAATATAATGCAAAGTATGTACAGATGACCAACCGCACAGTACAGGCCAATATCTCCCGGAAACTTACACCAAGTTTCAATTTGACGCCCGAATAAAAATTCTTACCATATCCAAGTTTATTTACTCTCGAGTAAAGGTCTGTAATATGTCGCCTAGTGTGCATCTCCATGGGCAATGATTATGGATAAGTTTGTGCTGTCTTAATAAATTGTGTTGAAATACTCCACATTTCGTCAGTTGTTCAAGTGAACTTGCATCGATTTAGTCGTGTACATCATGTTGAACTTCCGACGTGTTTGAACACGTTTACGACTTAGTAAAGTAAATAGAAAGCACATTATACGGGTAATCTCGTTTATAATTAGTTATGTTACAGTTATTTGTCATTTGTGGAATTATATTCTTCGCCATGATTCAGCGACCGACGCCGATCCCGCACCGGCGCGCGCCGAGCTCCTACGTAATATCCTAAAGCAATAAATAACAGATCACTCATATTATATAAAACGTATGTTAATGCGTCGCGCCAATACTCAATCGCTTTAATATCACACCTGCGGGTGATATTTCTATAGCGCATGAGTACCCACGTCCAGCAAGTAATGTAATTATACTTAGTTATCGAAACTATAATAATTTCTATGCAATTTATATATATATGACTAAAAACTACTAATTAACTAACTACATTTCTATTTTATTTTTATACACTAACTTCGAGTTACCAAATCTTGCTATAATATAATATTTTTTTTTATAATCTTTTTAATTTAGCTTCATATCAGCAATCAAAATTATTGTAAAATTTCGTAGTTGTGACAGCTATTAAAAATGTATTGGATTTTGGCATGGCCTCCGGAACGATAAGTCACCGTCACCGGTGCAGTGTATCGCTAAAGTGGCGATCTGTCAGCGAGCGCTCGACACGCGGGACCTCTCGCGACGCTCGTCCGCCGCCTTGCGATGTCACTTTATCATTCACGAGAAAGTTGTAAGTGTTGGCTTACTTTCTCGACGCTTATTTCTGACTTATAACTAAAATTAAACATATCGTGCCATAACCGAATGATCTATATTATGTCACTTTCATAAATAAAATAAAAAAAATATAAAAAAAAAACAAGGACAAGTCATACCGCTGAGTAAACAATAATTTATTTAGTATCTTCTTTATGAATGTAATCCGATCTGCAAAACAGACACGCCATCACAGGACAGCGCGAAACGCCGTCGGAGACGTCGCCCTGCGGTGCAGCGCTATTTAAACTCCAAATGAGTTTTTCGAATAAAACCAACCATATTTGCAAACAGATGGATAGTTGTTCGTGTCACCATGAGACTCGTTGCAATTATAACTTTAACTTACATACGTATTTTGCGTTTAATCTATACTATTATATAAAGCTGAAGAGTTTGTTTGTTTGTTTGAACGCGCTAATCTCAGGAACTACCGGTCCAAACTGAAAAATTCTTTTTGCGTTGGATAGCCCTTTGTTCGTGGAGTGCTATAGGCTATATATCATCACGCTATACCCAATAGGAGCGGAGCAGTAATGTCTTATCTCAGGAACTACCGGTTCGAACTGAAAAATTCTTTTTGTGTTGGATAGCCCTTTGTTCGTGGAGTGCTATAGGCTATATATCATCACGCTATACCCAATAGGAGCGGAGCAGTAATGTCTTATCTCAGGAACTACCGGTTCGAACTGAAAAATTCTTTTTGTGTTGGATAGCCCTTTGTTCGTGGAGTGCTATAGGCTATATATCATCACGCTATACCCAATAGGAGCGGAGCAGTATTGTCTTATCTCAGGAACTACCGGTTCGAACTGAAAAATTCTTTTTGTGTTGGATAGCCCTTTGTTTGTGGAGTGCTATAGGCTATATATCATCACGCTATACCCAATAGAAGCGGAGCAGTAATGGCTAAACTCAGGAACTACCGGTCCCAACAGAAAAAATATTTTTGCGTTGGATAGTCTTTTGTTCGTGGAGTGCTATAGGCTATATATCATCACGCTATACCCAATAGGAGCGGAGCAGTAATGGCTAATCTCAGAAACTACCGATTCAAACTGAAAAATTATTTTTGTGTTGAATAGTCCTTTGTTTGTGGAGTGCTCAAAGTTATATATCATCACGCTATGACCAATAGGAGCGGAGCAATAATGTCTAATCTCAGGAACTACCGGTTTGAACTGAAAAAATCTTTTTGTGTTGGATAGCCCTTTGTTCCTGGAGTGCTATAGGCTATATATCATCACGCTATGACCAATAGGAGCGGAACAGTAATGAAACATGTTGCAAATCGAGGAAAAATATTAGTTTTGAGAGCTTCCGTTGCGTGCGCTGCGTAAACGGTTAAAGTTATGCAACAATGATGTATGACGGGATTGTTCCTCTTAAAAAGTTCTAAAAAATATATTATAAAACAAAGTCCCCCGCTGCATCTGTCTGCCTGAACGTGTTAAACTCAAAAACTACCCAACGTATTAAGATGAAATTTGGTATGGAGACAGTTTGAGACCTTGGGAAGAACATAGGCTCCCGGGAAACTACTACTTTTATAACGGAAAACTTTAGCCTGAAAAACTTTATAACGCGGGCGGAGCCGCGGGCAAAAGCTAGTATGTAAATAAATGAATAGCCATCGCCTGACAATGATTTCAGTTCTCTATCACAAAGGCATATCCGAAATTTATATAAGCTCTATATACTTCAGGGATCTTCTTAATGACTGATTTTTAACATTATTTTACATGTAGTTAATAAGGATGTGATTAAAGCTGATCCAGTAAAAGAAATTGCAAATCAATCTCTTAATTGTTTGCACCAACGCTGTAGGTTGTACTGAAGTACAATTATAACATCATGATTTATTTAAGATGCGTTAAACGATTAACTGCAAATTAATTCTACGAGTAGTATGGTAGTACCAATCTCCCATACAATATTTGGAGAGATATTGTAAATGAATTTGTTGTGGTTCCCTGGGCAAATAGTAAAGGAAACCATATCGTCCCGCGGCGAGTCCGTAATCGGTGCGGCGGCGCGGCGCGACTTCACTACAAATTCCTCCCACCGAAAGGAACCAACCCCCGCACTACAACTTTTCGAATGTTTTTCCGGGGTAAGTTTTTTTTTAATACGTGAATAACTTGCGATAGAGTATTTGATACTTCGTATAAATTCTGAAAAAGAAGAAATCATTGAAATTTGATAAAAAATCCATAAGTTATAAGCCATTCAAATTTGGTAATAAGGGTGAATGTCAAATAATAGAAAAGAGACAAAATTTGCATGTGACGTCAGCAGGCATTAGGATGCGTACAAAAAAAGAGATTGAGTGATATCCCCAGTCCACGCCCACTCCTGCCCGTAGTTATATTGGAATTTGAATTACTTCCTTATTTGTATCGAATTTTAATGCTGTTTTCACAGAAGAATTTATTTTTTTGTACTCATTGCTGTTACATATTAAAAAAATCACAAAGTCAATAACAGTCAAATACCGTATTGCTCGTGTAGTATGTAGGTACATCAGTTGCACATAAATAGTAAATCACATAACCGCCATACTCCCACGATTTAAGACAGGTGCATGACATGTGTGGTTACTATCAACTACAAGGGACACCACAACATAGATAAATATTTATTATGGATCGCACATACATAATGTTAATATGCCGTAACTGCATTATCTCGCTTCACACACAGCTCATCACCCGCGCCTATACAGGAACTGTAAGATGTTGATAACAATTTTCAATGTTATCCCACCTTCCTTCAGCACACACACACATAAATATTATCCATTATAGCTGCATTACAATAAAGCTACATATTAAATAATTTAGCGCACAGGTCGCTCGTTGCCGACCCGACGGTTGGCTCGGCACGGCGCACCTGTCGCTTCGCCACAACAATTTGCACACAATATCTCAAAGCGTTCCAAACCGCAGCACGACAATACTTGAGCTGCAACATCTTTCTTTACTAATCAAAGGAGTGACAAAGTATTACTGATCATTATTAATTTGCTGTGCCTACATCGCGCCGGTGCGTTAGCTCGCTTGAACGCTTGCCGCAGACAACAGGGTACAATAGGCAATATCCGTCGACGCTAAGAAAATTTATTTGTTATAATTAACTCGGTCTAGCTGTATTTGGAGCATACGGATAAGTATTGTCTGATGCCGCCTTCGTCTCAATCTAAATCTGGTTGGTTTAAACTTTAAGCCTATAATGATTTCTTATGATGTTAAACATTGAAATAAAACTATTCTTATGTATTTTTGATAACCAATTGATTAGATTATTATTTTAGAATTAATTTAGGTTAAATGTCAACGTCCCGTCGTATATCCTGAAATTTGTTATACGGTTTTCCCATTTGCGTCCGAAAGGTGATACAATCACAATACATAATAGGACGGGATACGTAACAGTTCGGCACACTATGGCAACACCGATGACAATGCAGTAGCGGTAGAGTTAGTTCGTCCTGAAGTGATAACATAAAGTTGCCGCGAGTATTCCCCCGTACTGTACAGTGTACATTCGGCAGTGCGTGAAACGAGGAAGCCACAAGCACTCGCCCAGACACATTAGCTGATCCTCTTACTGGCCGACGAGAGACACGGCACGGCGCGGCGGCGGGAGTGCGTTCTACTCTAGCCCACGTTCGTAGTTTTTAATTGGTTTAGAATAGATACTGTTATCCGTTTAAGTGTAGTACCGTGGGGTCACGCGACGCACCGCGCCTGTTGACACCACGGTAATTTAGTAGGCCAAAGATTGTATGACTAGCCACTAGTAATTATTGGAAATGGAGCTGTCAGCGAGTAGTTCGTTGTTTATGACTTTTGCAAGACGGTCTCGATTCCAGCATGGCGGTGTGTGCTCATAGTATTAACCCGTGGTGGGTCGGCGCTACAGACTAGCAATAGAGGCGAGGTACACACGCAAAGCGAACCCAGCGTGGGTCGCGTGCGTGGTGTCGCTCTGATTGACAGTAACCTTACACGTTGCGATACAAATTACGCGCCGTGACTCGCGGGGGCGGACTCAGGGCTCCGGGCGCTGGGCGGGGTGTGTGACGCAAGTGATCGGAATAGCGTCGCCTTTACCGGCTTGCTCTGGAATATAATGAAACAATGGGACGTTAGCAAAACAGTAGTGGCACGCTGGCCAGGTACCCTAATCATGTAAGCAATTCTCGCGGGTAAAATATATTCCTACTATTTAAGTTTGATGGTCTTATCCTTAATCAAAAACAACAGGCAAGTTTATGGTTGAAGTTGCTATTGACAAAAAAATAGGTCGGAATGTGCCCTCGATATGAACTCGCCACTTTCGAGTCCGTTCGTTCACTGTGAGGCCATCGCTGCGTTATCTATAATATATATATGAGCAATTGATACGCGCCACATAACCAGTGATGAATGATGCGGCGCGGGAAATATTACAACGGTGACGCGACACATTGCGGACGCTCCTCTGAAGTGATACCCCGCGCGTGCACTATGGACCCTTTACCTTGATCTTTCTTCCATCTTAAGTCTCATATATATTAAATAGAATATTCAATCGTAACAGAACCTTCAGACCTGTAATCCCCAAAGCAAGAAATCGGCATTTATAAATAAAAAAAACTCTTACGTATGTTAATGGCTTCTCCAAGTTGTGATTAAATTGTTCGTTATGTTAAGATCTTCGTCGAGAGAGTATCGGAGATAGTTTGAGCCCCACTAGATTATTGGGGAGATCCTTGGGGGAGGCCTGTGTTCAGCAGTGGACTTCCTGTGGCTGAGATGATGATGAGATTGTCAACACCGCGTTATACACGTGATGTAAACTAAGGTTTTCGACGTGACGATTCGCATTCAGTGACTTTATATTTGTGCCACAGAGTTCTTCGCATTAAACTCAATGTTAGTCACTGCTGTGCTCGGAAAATAAAAAATAATGCCTGCATTATTGGATTTCTCATCGGCATCAGGAGTGTTCTTTACTGCCATATTGGCGAAATATTGCCGTCGATGAAAGTGCATCGTCACGGCGATTGTTTATCGAGTTGGGATGACGGGAGGGGTAAGTAGGTGAAGAAGGCGAGGTCTGTCAAATTTACATAGGGGTGCGCTATTAATGCATATTGATGGGCCAGGGACCTCGACGGGCGGCGCCGCGGAGCGCACCTCTCTCGGACTATTTCCGTATTAACATACATTGGGATTTGTTTTCCATGAAAAGTACAATTTGTATTTGCGACCGCGGCGTGTACCAACTCTACCGTCGAAGTTAGAGTGTATTGAAAATTGATTTACAGCGACAAAGGGGTTACAATATCCAATATTCATTTATGTCTGACCCCATCTTCTTAAAAAACTGAGTCTTTTAATACATTTTTTTAAGTTACCAATTCCGTTAATAGCTTTTGTAATATAGTAATAAATAATGGTAACTAAACTAAACTTTTTTAAATTGTAATATCGGGTAATTCGGACGTGTTTTTTAATTAAAAAACTTTTACTAATATTTGTTAGAAACCCTGGTAAATGGAGCCACGGCCTCTGGATTCACAGTGCCAGTACGACACCAAAACTGATTTACCTACTGCTTAGGGTGAAACCGTTAGGGTCCTGAATTAGAATCTTAGGTCTAGATAACGAATTCTAAATGAACCTAATAATGTTAGAAACACCCGACATTTGACGGAAGCGGGAACTGTGCCCGAATGATAAGCAGTGTACCCTTTATCGTAGAATAGGAAGGGACCTGCACGGCCAGAGACGAACTAGTTGCATATTTTTTGCTTACCCCTTCGAGGATAACATTGTGTCCTTATGACGTGTTGTTTTTATTAGTGCCACATTAACAAAATGATAGTAACGAGGCGCGAAGATGAATAAAAACTATTATAATTTACAATTCCGAAACATACATGTGTACTCACACCCACGCGTAGAAGAAAAAAAAGAGCACGTGCGAGTCCAACATGCCGTGCGACAAGATGCGCTGCGTTACCGGCCCGGGCAGAGGGGAGGGGGAGGGGGGATAAGGTCGGCACGCCGCCAGCGGGAACATTTTCAAAAATTCTACATAAAAACGTTTACAGAAATTTCCCGATGAGACGCGCTGGTACGTCCGTTGGAACGTAATATTATGTTTATTATTTAACAGTAAGCAGCCACCAGCCGTAACGTCGATGGAGGTATGGAAGGGTATTCGTATATGCCTGGATCTACAGCACCGTACATTCAGTGTACTCGCCATTGTGGCCCAAGTAAATTTAGTGTGTCGCGTTCTGGGATCAGTCTGTGTATCACGGTGTATGCCGGCATAATTTTGTTGCCTGATGAGAGCTGATGATCATCTCTCCTCAATCGATGCTCTATTTGGATGCCGCGACACAATTTGATCTTATTTTTTTTTTGGTGGTATTTATTTATTCACGACGCATGCTTGTAAACTGTATATTTGCACAAGAGCTGTTTTACTGCCTCAAGATACATATGTCCACCTACAACATTTGTAATAAAAATAAATAAAATATTTTCACTATTGAAATATTTAAACGTTAAAGCGATAATCCTGAACTACGGCGCCTCGGCGGTAGTGTCGGGAAAGTGAACGTTGTGGTGTGAGACCGCGCGGCGCAGTCTTAACGAGCTGCACGAGTTAAGGTTAAAAAGCCGACGGACATAATTGACAAGTGGACTGAAAGGCAGATACCATTCAACAAAATGTTAGAGAAATGCGAAGTATTACTAAAATTCAGAATGAAGCGAAAGATTTACTGAGTAATTCATGACTAACGAGTGTCGAATTGTGCCCATCACAAGCATCATTCAACTGACCCTATTTAGAAGTGAACATGCCCCGCGCTTAAAGCTTCATGAGCACATCAAACGAAAAGTCAATACTCTATATTATGAGTGGAGGCTTACTTACACACTAGTTGGGCACCCGACTGATCTCACCTTAAAGGCCAGTAATTGTCCTACCAAGGAAATAAATTTTAATCAGCCAGCAGACCAGACGCCACAAGTGAAAATGGTTTAGGCACGCTATCCGAAGAGGTTCCGCCTATATACCTGAATAGACAATGAATTGGAATCTCCAAGGAAAGCGAAAGGGTCGCCGTTTCAGACAGACCTGGCGAAGCACTGTAATCGATGAACCAAGAAGTATTGGGTATTTTGAGAGTATTAGTTAGACTTGGAGCGAAAAACCTCACGACCGCTCAAAATAGAGCCATTGTGGAGGCCCTTGCTCCACCCAGGAGACTAAGAACATTAATGATAAATGATGGCGAATTATCTCGCTAAGAGTGCTACTGAATTTCCAAGCAATCTCATAAAAAAATGGCTTTATATTCACTCGCCACGCCGTCCATGCAAGGACGAATAGAAAATATATAAATGTCAAAAAGTGTTGTGTTGTCGTTAGTATCTAGACCGCAGTAAATACAGCTATTTCATGGATACAAATGAATCCGAAGGAACAATAAACTTTTATGATTAAAGCTTTGAATAATCAAGATATATATGTGTCTAGGACTAGGAACAGCGAGTCTGGCAGGGAACGGAATGTACTGAACAGTAGGCACGACTGTGTGTGGCTCCCCTCATAAAAGCACTGTTTAAAGACGTCTGTAATAGTTGAAGAATCATTAATATGTTGCCAACCTTTAAGCGAACTTACAAAACATTAAATAAAAATGAATATAAATTTTTAATCGCACCACATTCCTGTGTTATTGCAGGACTCGAACCTGTGCCTTGTTGATTCACATCCGGCCTCAGATATTATTGAACCATTCGATTGTCCCGTTCGTGCACATTGTATTTCGGGGCACAGTATCGAGGACAGGTGCGGGCCGCGTCGCCCGCGCGGACTGACATCGCACTCGATTTAAATACCGCCTCTTCGTCTTTTATTTCCAGCACGAATTGTCAATATTCTCCGTCACTGACAATATTGTTACTGATATTAAGTTTTATAAAAACGTTGTGTTCATCTTAATATAAACGGCCTTATTATGTGAATCTGACATGTCAATCAGCACAACGTGTATGAATCATCGCGACGACGACGGGCAAAAGGTCGATTCACTCACTCGGATCGGACTTACCTCAAAACACGGTCTTGTTATACATTTGAATGATAAATAGAGCCAGTCTAGCGACTGGTATGGGAATGCTATGGTTTGTCCCACACCCCTAATCCTGAATAGTAAATGTCGTAAAAACTGTTGTTATTTAGGTAATTGTGTAATAATATTAAAATACCAGCCCTACATTTTATATTATCCTACTGCTGAGTACAGGTCTCCTCTACTGACAAAGCTTTGACCTTAGTCCACCGCGCTGGCCTCGTGTGGGTTGGCACTTGGCATACTTCTTATAACTTCGAAATACTTGCGAAGAATTTTATAATTTTGATCTAGCCTCACGATTATTTCCTTAATGCGAGCGATAAATAATAATTATCTTACTTCTTATTTCACTAATATTATATAATATGCGAGTTTGTAAAATGTTTGTTCGTTTGGATGTTTGTTAGAAGTAAACGCAGAAACGGCTGAACGGATTTGGAAGAAACTTAGCATGTGCTAATGGGTAATAATGGGTTGGTCAATAGTCATGTCCAAGACTAGCACATAGGCAACTTTATATCCGATAATTTCATCCCATGAGCAATAATTGTTTTTTTTTAAATATGTGGCGCTGGCATCTTACAGGCAGTGCTATGAATCGCTGCCGTATTTAAGGGACTTTTGTAGCAGGAAAGGCTCCTCACGCACCCGAGGCCGCGCGCAACATTTAGTAACTGATAAACAATAAACACGCTACCTGATTCTAATGATGGTGAGAGTGGATGTTGACTAATCAGTATAGGTCGCCATACCATAGAATATACGGCAATGCTTACTTTGCATATATTTTTTGTATGACAGAAGGCGAACATAATTTATAGACATATCAGAAAAATGCACATTGGCCACCTGAGAATCACATCCGCGACCTGACGGGTTCCGCGAAATTAATATTGGGTTGTTTATAGACCAATGTTTTGCGATAATATGTTTGTCGCCTAGTTTTTGCTGTTTTTATGGTTTTTTTCCTGCTTATTCTTCGGTCTGACGTAGCTAATTACAATAAAGCTGGCGCAGAGTTATTTTAGATCTCATTATAAATTCATAAAACGTTTAAAATATAAAATTTGTGACGTTTGCATGATTATAATCTGAGACATAAACCTGTCGTAATAGTGCGCAATTAATGGACAAGATTTAATAAAAAGTCTACTGAGTAGATTAAAAGCAGTTATAACGCGCGCGATCAAATATCCACCGTAATTACAAATGTTATTCTTATTCCCTTCGCTTGTATTAAGGATTCTCAATAAAAGTGCAAATCTAACCGCGTATTCAGGAGGGAGGTCCGATATGGTATCACATCGAAGAAACCTCCGGGTGCATCCCAAAGGCTTACACCCCGGGCATAAACTGCCCCCTGATTGACAATGAGTGTATGACCAAGTCAATTACAATAAGTGGAGTCCAAGGCTGCGATTACATTAGACACGCCGCCAATTTACATTAAGTTCCGCGATTGTATGGTTCATTAAATTATTGCTAAGTCGCACGGATACACAGCGACTTACATTTTATTTCCGATATCTAATTACAAAATAATTATTTCAAATATTTTTAATAATATTATCTCGAAAATCTATCCATTAGGTATAAAAACATTTCTCGGCTAACATCAGCAGTCGGCTTAGTCCATAGTTTTAGAGTTTTCACATAGTATATTATCAGATTCCGTTATTTCGTCGAAAACTTCGTAGATTGCGTTTCTGAGCAGTATCCAGTTTTTTTTTTTTTTTGTTTATAAAACCCTATTAATTAGAAGGAAATAGCTGGCCTACTTCCAGTCAATTCTCTGATATCTTTTTGTTTGTTTTATAATTTTACTTAGATACAATTTCTTTTTCTTATTACTTGCGTTTTGACTTCTTGATAATTATATATACAAATGGTGATATATACAATATGTATTATGCACTGTTTGAGATTAGTTCAGCGCATTATTATTGAAATATTTTTTACATGAAAATTCAGACATTAGTCGCTTTTCATGGATTCTATACCTATGTCGCGTTCAAGCAAATTACCATCTCTTATTGCAAGCGATAAAATGAGTGATACCGCGATATGACACCTCGAGTCGAACTTACGGAGTATCGCGTGGTCTGTCCCTTGTACTACGCTGTGAGATATCGCTCGTGTGCAGCTGATAACCGCTCGACGGGTCCGCATGCCGCGTTATCACTCGAATACTAGCGCCACTCGCAGTACGCGTAGATAACACTTACTTTTAAATGTTTCAATTATATAGAACGCTTTCGTCGCTACTTGTAACTACTGACACAAGTTCAGACTTACGTCAACTCAGGACAACGATGCCATTCGGTGTTTGACTACGTCAATGGTGTTCGCTGACAATTAATGTTGCTGTGTAAGCACGACAACATATATAGTTGCGCATGCGTATTGCGTATGTCTGTCTGGGTTACCGCGAACTCTTTTAACTTTACTGGTGGTAGGTCTCTCATATGTGAGAGTCCGCCTGGGTAGGCACCGCCGCGATGTCTATTTCTGCCGCCAAGCAGCAGTATGTAGTCACTGTTGTGTTCCGATTTGAAGGAGATTGTAGCCAGTGTAATTACTGGACATAATGAGACTTAACATCTCACGTCTCAGGATGGCGAGCGCAGTGGAATACCGAATAATACTTTGTAACTCTAGATTTTGAATGGCGTTTCTATTTTTTATGGGCGGTCGTATCGCTTATCATCAGGCGAACGGCGAACTCGTCTCGTCATTCAAAGCAATAAAAAAAACTCCTTCTAAACTACGCAACAGATTTTGTTGCGGGTTTCACTGTCATTTACATAATTAATTCTAAATAACCTTTTTTTATATTAGATTATATTTTTTATGATACATTCGTCAAACATAAAAATTTTCGAGCGCCTTGAGATACAAAAAATAATATACTTCAGAAGTATCATCCTTCAAAAGGCCAAAGAAAAGTTCACACTGACATTTGTTATCTGCTACGTTTCACTCACAATAATCATTATTAGTAGTAGTAAATAGTTTAGGAGCCCTGAGCAAAGAAACAGACTTACCTACGCTAATTGTAACTTTATTTTATAGTTTATTCTATTGAGAGATTCTTGTGACGCACATTATTAATAAGATACTTATAATTTTATTAATTCAAGTACTTACATATTATTCTCTCTTCATAGGAAAAAGTTTTCATATACCAAAGCAAAGATCTCTAAATCGATCGAAGAGCACTTAATTTTTTTTAAAATAAATTACATTATATATAAATTAGGCCTATGCAAATCTAGGGCAGGCCCCTGCAAGTTTTTAAAGCACAAAGATTTAATTATATGTAAAATTAGTATAAAATAAATTTAATAATAAAATAACATCGTGTAGAGTTTGCTTTGGCATGGAAACGAGGCTCATGGTGGGTATCTGATACTAAGTTATGTGGTACTTAGCGTCGTTTTCCGACACGGCACCCGCCCACTAGCAAGTCGGTTCACACGCACGGGGAACTCGCTACGTCACGACTCATACAATGGAGACCGCATTTTCGATCAGTG
The DNA here is from genome assembly GCF_014839805.1 of Manduca sexta. Lineage (NCBI taxonomy): Eukaryota > Metazoa > Arthropoda > Insecta > Lepidoptera > Sphingidae > Manduca > Manduca sexta. Next base: position 1,946,243 of record NC_051142.1, on the reverse strand, counting down.
GGTGTTATATTTTTTCGCAGGACCGAGTTGTTAGTTTCGTCAACAGCGTGAATGGGCTGCTCAACTAGAGTGACGCCTTTGTCTCTCGTGAAACAGAGACTGAGCGATACAGATCACCACCATCGTATATGTTGTAAAGCCCTTTATCTTATAAATTGTTTAATGCGAGAGCTCCTGGGGCGCAGCTGCTGTCCACTCCGCATAGCAAGTGCGCACCGAGAGAAAATGTTTATGTGATTCGTTCATTTCTTTAGGTAGAGGTAGTTAAACTTGTAGATAATACCCACAAGACTTGTAAAGATTAGGGTTGAGACTGTGAGTGCTGTGTATGTGTTTATTAATATGAGTTGTGATTAATCTATTCCATTTGCCGTTGAAGATATGTGAAGACCACCCGCGGCCTCTCGCGCACTAATGGACTATAAAATGATATATTACATTATTTTTATCTACATCCGGCGATAAACCGAATGATTCCTGTAATAATCAAGATTTTTCCTCAAACATCTTTTTATCTGAAAATTATATTTTAATATTATATTTTTCTTATCATCGAGACCATAAACAACGCAATTAACTAGTTGTTTTTTTCTAGAAACTCGGATACATGATTATAAATATCACAGCGCATGATGTTGCGTCGATGATTCGTCGCGAAATTATACCTGAGTACGAATCTCCATCGCATCTTCGCCGGTTTGAAAGCCATTACACGATTTAAAGTCTGTTGTTTCTTATAAAAGAAATGTATTATTTTCATTGCGCAAGTTGCAAACAACTTAGTGGTCAATCATGAAAATGTAACGAACATTCTTAGTGCATTATAACATGAAAGTATAAGTAGCACCTGTGTCTAAAATCGAGTTACACAGAGGAGGTTGATGTAATTAAATCGAAATGCGTCGAGGCTTATGTTGTCAATGGGTAACTGACCACAAAGGCGTACAAATAGTAAATAAATCAAACTTTTATTGGACCTGTCAAACTCTAGCGAGCCGCGCTAACAGATTAAACCTAATAAAATGTTCGGCTATACGCAGCGTGCAGTGTTGGCGCTGTGGTAGGGACGAGGCCCGAACGTTGTAGGGGTAAGAAAAGCAACATCATGGGGGGAACTCAGCTTCTCAGGGACCATCAGTAATGTACATATAGTGTACTATATCCAAAAACATTATAAACAATTTTAAGCCATCAGTAATCGAAAGCTTCTGATGAGATAATACTAAGGTGCCGATTGGTGAACAGCTCGCTTCAATCGTGTTCTGACAGCACTGCCCGGAGCCGGCCGGCCCGGGGCCTGTTCGGCTGTGTGTGTCTATAAGAATATTCACTGTATCCGCCACGCTGCGTATTATACTTATGAAATATTATTGACTGCGTGAATACCAATTACATTGAACAGTGGGCTACTTTACGACTGTTCTTTAGTTTAGTTTGACTCACGGCGACGGTTAGAAGATTACCTCAACTGAGGTCACACGATACCCTCATAAAAATGTGGACCTTATTGATACAAATTACATATATTTTGTTGCGTTTTTAGCGCAGTAGACTGAGCTGGATCTACTATTTCTCTATTCACAGAAATAGTAGATTCGCAACCCTTCTCCAAAGTTGAATTAAAGACCATCGATGTAAAAAAAAATGACATTGAAATTGTACATTAATATGGCAGAGAACCAGGTTCATGTCTGGCACCATGCCATATGAAGGACCTACACAAGTTTTGAAAAATCTCAAACCGATTATAATTATCAATACAATTATTGGTAAGGACGCCTTCAAAGTGATTTAGGGTTTTATAAATGAAAAAGGCTTTCAACGCAGGCGTAACCGCGAGCGTAAAAATCTACGTACGTTTTGTTTCCATCTGTTTATACATGAGAAAATAATAGGCTCGCGAATCGCGAATCACCCACGAGTCACGACGCGAAGAAAAACTGCCGACGCCGAGACGAACATTTTTTACACGAATGTGTCGCTTTGTAACTCTCTTGGATTTGCTTTCTTTATACATCACAACGACGACTTTATATCGGACAAGTAAACATCCCACATATACGTAATATTTTAAGTTTGTGTTGTTTAATAATTCTAGATCCATTGTGTATATTGTGTTCTGGTATGAATCCGGCGTCATCTGTACGTTGTGCTCGCTGTGAGCTGATAGATGCGTTCTTACTATGTATACTCATTTGATTGAGTTGAGGACCTCTAACGACGTACACAAAAACATTATAAAACAATTATATAACATTTTTAAAGCCCACATTGTGCAGTGTTACTTCAATTATGGGAGACCACAACATGCAAATTAATTTGCACATCAACAAAAATCGGACATTATTATTATTTAGACCTCTATCAATTTATGAAAGTTTAAGTAAATTAATACAATATAATGTGTGAAAGGAATATAGAGGACAAGAAATAATATTAAAGTTCTCTGGTTACGATCTAAATTCATCAGATTAAGTGTAGTTAAAAAGCACTTTTTCACAATTAAGGGTTGATATTCTATAAAAATGTTTAGCGGGGTCGCTTGTACATGAGGTTCATTATCGTCGCCCCCGCGTTACACTTGTTTAACAATACATGCAGATGGATCGGGAGAGGTCTAATCGCACCCAAAATTGGAATATGTATGATACAAACCGTATCAACTATCACCTCGTTACTTAAGTGTCGTCATACTTAACTTTTGGGAGAGCGTCGGATGCATTTTGTACTGGATTAGATAGTGCTCGTTCCCATACTATAGAGGTTCATTCGCACGAGAAACCTTCCGGTTCTATCTCCCAGGCGATATACATAAACTAACGCTTACCGGAATAATCATTTTGCCAAAATATACTAATAGATGCGGCGCCTTTATTTACATAACATATCGATAGACTTAATTTAGTCTATAAGGTTCCTTGTATTTTTACCAACAAGTACTGTATACCCATTCCCGGGTTATAATACAACAATAAGCTAATGATCGCTATATTATACAGAGTATGAAACACAAAAGCGAGCAATGTGAAACATGTGCGGGAATTCTAAGCTTGGAGCAAATATTTGCAGTATGTAGTGTTTGAACCTGGCGACGCGCGGACGGCGACGATCTTAGGGGACATACGAGTATGATTTCATATAACAGAAACAAATCATTATCATTGGTCCAAATCTTGTGTATATGATTTATTCCTAGAGTAAGTGACTCAGACTGCGGAATCATGGATCTAGGAATTGTTTCTAACGTACGGATCTGTTCTGTCAAGCTTTAGTGATAATCATCGATCGCTTTAACTGCTAGAGGCGTTGGAAAGATACCTGCATTCCCGAGACCACATCAAAAGAATTTCCGGAGTGTTTAAATTCTAGCGGAAAAGTTTAGCGTCTTTTACCCGTAGAGAAAGTTTGGTGCCGAGTGGTGGTATACTTTAATGCAAGACTAATGGTACTATTTTAATATTCTTTTAACATATAAATTTAGTTATCTTATTTTCCTCCATTCTAACCATATGGGAAAAATAGAGATAGAGACCAATAATTTAAAAATATTTTATATAGCGGTAACTATTAAAGTCTACAAAACATTAAAGTGTGGCCAACTACAAAATTTTAGATCCCTTCGATATGGGTCGACGTACAGGGCTAAACTTGTTCAGTAGAATGAAGAGCGTTGTAAAATATAACTTGTCTTATCGTTATTATTTGATGGCAATTAATGAATTAATATTTAAAACCTTGAAAAACGTCTGAATGGAAATCAAAATAAAGCTAACTCGCATACGACCAGCGTGGTAGTATTATGATGCAGACTCGTTCACAACATAAAATAGATCTAAGACTTTAAGATACTTCTTCTGAAATCAATAAACACTTTCTCCGCTAAGGTTAATTCAATATATACATAATAATTGTAAATGAAAAATATACAAATCCTTTCAGTGACTTCACTTTACTAGATAATTTATATGATTTGATTAGCACGGGAGAGCGAGCATAACTATTAAAAATTAAGTAAGATATCTATTTATTTGCACAATACCAAATCAAATTAATTTATTTTGTTGAAACATAGTATAAATTTAATAATATATTTAATATTACTTAAAGTATTTATTTTTTATGGATATTCTATGTCTGTGAATTATATTATTTATTTATTATAGGAGGATTTACAGAGAAATAACATCAGTAGAGATTAAACACACACCATAGTCCTATGCTAATTACAAATCTTCGTCAAAAAAATACCAGGTAGTGTATAAAAGGGCTCATAATGTATATATTATTATAATTGATCGAACAAGTCTTTGTATACTAACGTATCGGTACGTGTATAGTTTAATGTGTGGTGTGTAATGTGGTAGACTTTTTAATACATGTGCACTTTCAGCGAGTTAACTGCTCAATTCTTCGACACTGATTTCTCCCTCTACTGTTCCAACGGTGTCTTCGTACAACCACATTTTTATTTTTAATGTTTAGTTTTTTTTTCTTGTCACTATATTATGTATGTTATTTAAACGCACTTTTAGAGCAAGTTATAACAATCATATTCATTGTATTTATATTTATTATTTTTTTTGTGATAAATAATATAGCAAATATTATTTCGTTAATCGATATATATGTGCTATGTACATGTCGTTTATGAAATTTTTTAAACGGTTTAAAGCCGGCTATTTCAAATAATATAGGAAAACTACAGAAGATGACTTTATACTTAGTTTGTAAAAAGCTTTGATTAATACAAGAGTAAATACGGTTTATAATAAAAGTTCCTACCTGAGATTTTAATTCCAAAAGTTGTTAATAATCTTCAATAAATCCACCGCATCCACAACACAACACAACACTGCGCCACTATATTATTTTTTAAAGCTTTTATGAAGTTTCCACACGGATACCAGCACTGGGCGGATCACCTACAGTAATTGCAAGAAGTCGCGGAGTTATAGTTTCGCGAGTTAGTTGTGACGAGCGGAGTGCGCGCCGGCGGCGGTGCGGCGGCGGTGTCGCGGCGGTGTCGCGGCGACAGTGAGCGCCGCGCCGTCGCTCGCTCACTCGCCGCGCCGCGCCGCCGAGCCGAGCAGAGCGCTCCCGCCCGCCCCCGCCGCCGCGCCCGCGCCTCTCGCACACGTTAACTCGGAAAAATCACTTCCCTCATGAAATTAATAGCCTTTGTCGTGCTCTAATAACACTAATATTTGAACATGCAGTTTAGTATAATGGAGCCATACGTCTAACAGAGTTGTGCATAACAAGACATTAGCCATAACATACAACGGCTCTATAAGTTGAGAAAAGGGGGAGGTATATTTTATTAGTGTTCTTTTACGGCCAGTTTCTTCATTGTCAGTAACAGTCATATTTAGTTACTTTAGATTTTACTGTAGCCCTTACTTTCAATGTTCGTCTTTCTCTAATCCATCGTCGGAATCAGATTGGTTATACCGGGTAGATTTTTAAGACGGGGCAGTAAGGGCAGCTAATTTAATCGCTGTGATACAATAAAAAAATCTTAAGAAACTGACCATTATTTTGGGAAACATTGATAGTTCCCACGCATTAGATAAAAAATCACAAATTATTATTTTACTGGAGACCCGTTTTAGTGAACATTATTGTTTTGCTAAAAAGATAAAACATTTTTCAACAATTGATATTTTTTTAACATGTACCTAGGTTTAATTCGCATGTTTTGAAAAAAACGCAGCGTAGAGTTCTGTTCCGGGTACAAACATATTGTAGTCAGTCGAATTACTGGGCATCGTGATAGGTTTACGTCTAACGTCTCAGAATGACAAGCGTAATACAGGGCCTCGAATAAATTAAAATATTAAAAAAACACGTAAACCTTCGACAGGTCGATTTTCGTATGTTTTTGTGCTTTGAGTTACTCACGGATACGACGAAGTCAGAGCTATTTTTGAAAAGTGATTTCGTAGTTAAATCTTTATACCATGATATCAAGCAATAATGGAGTTGGTATGTATGAAAATGAATTTTTATTTTCCTATAAGTGCCTGTATTTTGTAATATGCGCATGAAGTAGTACTCGTCGTAACATATAATTTATTCAAAATTACTAAACAGACGGTACAACAATTTTATATAATTTCCGCACCATTTTGTAGATGCGTACAAACTAAATGAACCACCATCAATCACCGCAGATAAAAAATCAAGTAAAAAATGAAAATTATTAAAATACTTGTTTTAACATTTATGTTTTTTGTTTTAATGGTTAGATCTCGACAAACCGGTACAAATAATAGGTGTGGCGGCGCGGCGTGCGTGTGTAGTGCGCACGCTGTACCGCGGCTGCTGTCCGCGCGGATACCTCGCCATCACATTAACATTATAATTGGACAACATAAAAAAATATTTTATTGCTACAAAAAACTATAATTCGTGCTACCATTATACACTTTTTCCGTGAATTACTATTGACGGTTATATTTATAACTTATTTTTATAACACTTGTATTCCTATGAGTTATGTTGAATTAATGGATATTATTCATGTTATAACAGCGATAGCCTAGTTGGGAGTGGAATGCACTGCCGTGACGAATGTCCGCAGGTTCGAAACCCAGGAGTACACACCTCTGACTTTTTTAAAGTTATGTGTTTATTCTTTGTTAATTTACGCTTATTTTAACGGCGAAGCAAGACATCGTCAAGAAACCTGCATACCTGAGAAGTTTTTTATAAGAATTTTAAGGGTATGTAGAGCCTGCAAATCAACATTAGGTCAGCGCGACTAAAGCCTCTTAGCAGTAGAGGAGGCCTTTGCCCGGCAGTGGGACAGGATATAATGCAGGGCTGATATTATACATTATTTTATATTAATGTTATTATTCTATGTAGGCACATAATATATGTATCTAATAGCGATACCGATATGGATTAACAAATATTTTATCTAATTTTACATTACTATTAGACAAAGAGCTTTCCGGTATTATTTATTCGATATTGTTCATTATCTTTTAATACTATTCTAACAATATGTATAAAGATATAAAACAAAGTGAATTTATTGATTCTGTTTTTTATGTTTATAATTTACATTTTAAAAAATAGTTTACACAGATTACATACATTACGCTTTCCACGACGGGGTAGAAAAGGCAGGGTAGAGTATTAAATTTTCGTCACGCGTGTTCCGCCGCATGATATAATAGGAGGCGAGCCTGTCGTCATTTTGGTAACAAATTCCAGACCCCGGACTGATACTGAGCAGAAACATTATTTTGTCCAAACTGAGATTCAAATCTCAGATCGTTGGTCGTCGCACCGCGCACGTTTTACAACTACGCCACTGATATATTTCTAATATTAATAGTCTTCTCTATTACAAAGAGGTTTAGTATAGCTTTTCTTTACCGTTAGAGCGAGCGACAATATTTACAAATAATATTAATGTAACTTTTAATACTTCAAAGTGAGTGCATTGGGTTTTTAACCTGCGACCTTCCCGTTTCGGGTCGGCGGTTCGTTTTACGACCAATTAGGCTATCGCCGCCTTCGTTTTTACCCTAAATACGTGTAATAGTTTTTATTTGACACTTAAGCGTATAAATAGAATTACATTATTTAAATTTCCTTTCTTCGATAAAAAATATAAAATTAATTCTTATATATATAAATACAAGTCATAGCATCAAAAACAAGTGATGTAAGTCATTAAAGATAGAGCTTCTTTAATTACTTACATAACCGTACAATAATATCGCATCGACTAATCATCAGTAACAATTTTTGCACGCTTCCTACTAACCTTACGGTTAATTTTTATTTATTATTTATACATAAATACAACACCCTATGAGTTATAGTACCAAAGCATTGTTATACAGACAAGTATATATTAAATACAAAAGTTTATGAAGTATTTATGGTGTTTCTTAAAAGTAAACGTAAAAAGTTCTTCTTATAACTTTTTATTTGTGTTAAATGTGACACACATATCCTGGCCTAACAAGCTGTTATTTATCTTGGAAACTTTTACTGAGGGACTTTTATTCATTTTAATGGTCGAATTCACGAAGTCGTGATCTAAACCTAGTATCCATAATATTTTTGTTTTCTCTCTGTAACGTCCATAATTGTTACGCGAGGAATATGTTACCAGGGTCCATAGTCCGGATTTATAAAAATGTTTGTGCTTTCTCCACAAATAAGATGAAGGGTTCTTTTATACAGTTTTTCATGCGATCCATCACCGAGTAAACAAAGTCGCGGACTTGCGCTTAAAACATAACATAGCTAAATATTCGTATTCGCCGCGACACCGTCCACCGCACATAATATGCAAAAATTATCATAATCGCCCACATAAGTATGAAGACTTTCATCAGAATGTATAATGTATAATATTTTCCATGTTTATTTAGCTCCGGACAGGCTGGCGTGGATTATAATTATATCTCAGCAGGTGTTGCTCTATCTGAACACTATTCCAATTCTCATCATCCCATCAGTGGAATCACTTTACTGTACCTAAACAAAGAAAAAAAAAGTCTAATGATTCTAGAATTGTCGAAGGTATTCCGACAGGCTCCGCGCCGGTGGCCGGTAGACGATCAAATCCATCAGACTTGTTGTGTACCAACAATCATACTCTAATAATAATAATATGTATTAATCGCTGAGGATACCTACACGCTACAAAAGCATCTTTAATGCGTAATATCGGGGACAGTATCACATTGAATACGTAATATTTGTGTTGTTTATTGTGAGTGTGAAGCTTATTCGTCGATTTGAAGCGGACGGCACAAATAACCACTTACAATTTATGAAGTACCATCATGATTTGTCCCGCGCACTCGCAGCGTACGCTCGCGATAACTGTTCGACACAATATTATAATTTACGAGCGGTTTGTGAGATCTCGCGCTCACTTTATACCACTATAACTATTAACTTGTTTGTACTTATTAAAACTTCTTACTGATTACCGCACGTGGAACGGTAAGGTCAGCGTAGACTTGCGGAAATGCTATTGGTACAAGAAACAATCTTATGATATTGAAATAGAATTGTAAACAGCATGCAAAAGATTTAACTCTATTTAGAATGAAATGCAAGAAAGATTATTTAATTATTGTAAGAACAAAACCAGACGTTATACCTACTTGGACAGTTCAACACAAACAAAGCAATTGCACCTGCTTGATATATTCAACTGATAACTACACCCATTTTTATAAAAGAAAACAATTCTAATTTTTCACAATTACATAAGATTTTTTCAAGGTCTGGCGGAAATGTATACGTAATAATTACTTGTAAATGTAAAAATTTAATTGTTTTAATAATATATTGTTAAGAACTGAATGGATTTTGATTAAAATAAATGAAAATGAACTACCATTGACTACGGAAATACTTTCACTAATGTTTCACAAACCAAATGACATATACGACATATTAATGACCAACAGCTTCGGTCTGTGAAGCAATGTCTATTTCGGCCGCCAAGCAGCAGTGTGTAGTCACTGTGGTGATCCAGTTTGAAGGACATTGTAGCCAGTGTAGAACATTTTTTTGTATATTGCGTACGAGTCTCTACTCTCGAGAAGCGGCACAAGGATATAATTTGACGTTTGTTTCTGCGAGTATCTCTTTGGTGATCTTGCTTAATTTAGATAATATGTTTGGGGTGTGCACATCGTAGAAATAAACTTATCGAAAAATACTTTAACTGACCTCAGCTAGATCTGTGTACCAAGAGAAGATAGCGAGCACTACGAACTGAGGGCACAACAGTTGCACCTCGACCTGTCACCTGGGATGTACAGTAAATGTACGAGTGTGAGGAACTTATAATTCGGTAAATAAAACTCAAGAGAACTGTATTAATTGGTGAAATAATTTTAAAATAAAAATCGTGTTACGAACTCGTTTTATTCTAAAATAAATGTGTTTATGGAGCGGACGCCGTGTTTACGAGCAGTAAATGAAGTGACATCGCTACGGTGTGAAAGCCGCGGCTCATACATTTCACGTGGCTAATAATTGACAAAATTAATATCTGATGTTCACATCACGTTACTAGGTTGCCCGCCACTATCTCTAAAATATATAGTTTCTGAGAAAGTTACTATTCGGGGCAATAGTGATCAATTCAAAAAAACTATAATATCAAAAAAGATTTGCACGAAACTAATAATTATAATTGATCAAGTATTTTGACAATGGCGTGGGGAAAACCAAGTTACCTGCCCTTACCAAATATTTGAGACGAAAATAAAAATGAATATATTGGTAAAATATTACAATAATTCCTAATCTTGGTTTTATAGTGTCAATTATTCAATTCATACAACTTGAGAGTTTTTACTTAGCAAATTTTAGAAAGAAATAATCACCTCTTACGGACATTCATTATTTATTAATGAACGTCAATGTGACATCATCTGAAAATTTTAACTTATCATAGCCTTGTTATTTGCATATAAACAAACTTCTGACTGCACATTTTTTCGATCTCAACGTCGGATATAGTGGTATTGGGTTTCTGCAATTAAGCAGAAACCCAATACCACTGCATGCATTAGCATACCTGCTGATGCTGATGATCGTTATGACGCTAGGCTCAATAAACATCGCGTAAAATTGGACCACTAGCTGACTGACTCCGGTCATTACTGCAGTTGATGAACATTGAAAATAGTAGATAAACTGTGCGTTGCTAACCATTAAAATATAGGCAAGGAATGTTTGAGAGTTTATTGCATCATCCAGCACCGTGCACCGTGGTCAAGAAGGATAGTTAGGAAGCTTATCGGTACTGTATACGCAACTAACTCCTGCCACTTACGGCATGTGCAATGATGTCACTACGCATATTTGCCTATAAAATGCGGTATCGACCGATGTTTTTACTGCGCAATGAAAGTTCAGACCACTATACAGCGCTTGCATTGGACGGCACTATTAACTAAACTATAAAAACATCGTAAAGTTTACATTCTACTCGTCCGTTTGATAGACTATCTACGATCGCTCTACATACTGGATGCAAATAGCTTTAACTTCTGTTATCGTAATTTATATTACCAATCACCAGAATAATACTTGAAAATGTATCCTGGGGCTTTTAATATTACACAAATCATAATTAACCGAAATTATTCGACTATTGCAATCGGCCTCAGACTGAAGAACATAATACGTTACAAAAATAATATCGTACCGGTCAGGCTAATAGAAGCCGATGTACTGAGTGATGCGTGTGATGTGACGCGTGTTGCGGACAACGGCGACATGTTGCGACACACGCGACGCATCACACGCACCATTAAACAATTGGGGTTCCGCACCGCCCGGCCCGATCTGTCCCACTCCGCCCCGCATCCACCGCGACATTAGGCCGCTCGCTAATACATATGGAGAATGTTAATCGTTTCGAGATCTTTTTACGGTAGATATTAACATTTGTCACGTTATAACTAGTTTTGAAAAAATGACTATCAGCAAGCATTCACAATTTCTACGACGATGTAAGAGTGTATGGGCCAATGATGATTATTTTCGATCAGATGCCTCAACTTTAAGTTAAGCCCAACTTTTGTTTAAAACACATATATAATATATATTTTTTTTTATTATCTATGGTAATAGAAACCCCCACATCCCTCGCATCTGCTTTGATTCACCTTCCACTTGTTCGGTACTGTGGGAGCTGCCTAAACTCGTCAATATCTACATTACAATGGTTCATGCCTGCGTGCGCTTTATATTAAAACATATTGTCTTCCTTTTATTTGTGTAGTTATTATTATGTGGAGGTGTAAGTCGCAGGAAATGTTTCATTGCTTCGTCTGTTGACCAGTGAACGAGAAACATGTCTATGTTTGTAGCTCCATATCTATATGATAGAGGGTCCGCAGAATCCATTTATAATCCTATTAATATGTGTAAGTGGTTTGCGTCAACTTCGCACAAACCGACAATTGTACATTGTGAGTACAATAAAAAAAATCAAGTCAAAGCAAAAATTATGACAATGAAGGGACTTTTAAATTAGCGTTTTGAAGGGAAACCAGAGTACTATGTCATCATAATCTATATATATAAAAATCAATTGCTGTTCGTTAGTCTCGCTAAAACTCGAGAACGGCTGAACGGATTTATCTTATCTTGGTCTTGAATTATTCGTGGAGGTCTAGGGAAGGTTTAAAAGGTGAGAAAAATTCGAATAATTGCCGGGAAAATCCTCAAAACAGCATTTTTCTATTTCCCATACAAACGTTTTCTAACTAATACGTAGAGTCAATTTGAGCTTTATTGCTATTGTATAAAGTTCACTGTTGTCTAAGCAATGTAGGTGTGTTCCTAACATCAAAGCAGTGTGCGTTGGAGCACAGAATATAATAATGTAATGTCGCGTTCTGAAACTCAACAAAAGTGATATCGCGGACCCGACTAAATTGAACAGTCACAAAATTTAATATATCATTAGTTATTTGGTTGGCTTCACGATATTATTTCTTTTGTTTTTTTTGGATGGAGATTTGGAATGATAGTGCGAGTGCAAAGTGCAAAGACATAATAAATGGAGAAACAGACATTAGAATTGAAATTGAAAATCTCCTTCTCTTAGTTAATCTATCTACACTTATAATAAATCTGTAGAGAGGTCAATTCTGTACATGAAATATATTTCCAAAATAACTGGGGGTGATTAGGGATCGATACTGATGCCAAAAATGCAATTAGTAAAATTTTTGTCTGTCTGTCTGTATAACCGTTATAGAAACAAAAACTACTCGACGGATTTTAACTTAACTTGATACAATTATTTTTCATACTCCTGAGCTGGTTATAGTATACTTTTCATCACGCTACAATTAATAGGAGCATAGCAGTGATGGAAAATGTTGGGAAAACGGGAGAAGTTACTCCATTTTTTAAGCTTCCGTCATTTCGTGTGCAACCTTAATGGTTAAAAGTTCCTTCGATTTCACCAGGATCCCATCATCAGACCCTGACCGGACAATCGGACCACCTGCATACCACCATAAATTAAAAAAAATTCCCGACAAATTGAGCACCTTCTCCATTTTTGAAACCCGAAATCCACGCGGGCGAAGCTGCGGGCGGAAGCTAGTATTATATAAAGCACAGTTTATTTACATTTATCATTACACACACACCCACTCCTTTTATCTTCGAAGGGGTAGGCAGAGGCGTAACTCGTGTATCTACTTTTCGCTGTGCGTTTTCGTCCCATGACGAGATATCCTGTCGCCATATCGGGCACAAATTCCAGGCTCCGTGACGATACCGCGTAGAAAAACCCAATACCAATTTTTTCGATCCGGGGATCAAAACGGAGACCGCAGCATTGCAGTCGTACCGTAATACATCTATGCCACCAAGGCAGTAATTTATCATTGAGATTTAATTATAATTTTATTACTTTATTAAATTAAATAAATTAAATGATGACACTTTTATTATGAGCTCTTCGTGTTGTCCAAAGACTGCAGTAACATGGAACATGAATCAAAAGTCTAAATTACGAAGCTCTATAGCCAGTCTCATGCACTTGGTACTATGATTTTTTTGTCCAATACTTCTTGAACAACCCACATTTATGTTCATTTTGCAGAAAATTATATGTACATTGTACACAAACTATAATAGTTATTGGTGCTGGGGATCAAACCGACGACCTTAATCATGTGCCATTAAAGTAAACCAGTTCTTCCGAGGTATGTAATGTTTCTGTGCGGAGTAAACCATTTCTCAGTGGTGTTGGGGCTAAGTCCTCTGCTATCAGACGCGGCTCTCGAAATAGTCGCGGTAACGAACGATGACCCTCGCACGGGTAAAGGTCAGCAGGAAAACCGCAGTTTCGCTGCCGTGCACCTCGGTCCATTTGGCGCTTGTATTCTCTACCACTATTGAGATTATACGCGGAGTATTTGAAATGTGCAACGATGTAAGGTTTCTTTATAAAATAAAATTAAATTAAATAAAAATTCTTATTATTTATATTATAAAAAGATAATCAAAATCTCGTTTATTTTCATCTACATAAGCAGATATCCCAAATGTTATCAAATACCTAAGAATTTTACTGTCTTAATAGAATGTTTTTTTTCCACTAGCGAAACCTGCGGACGATGTTCATAAGAACAAGCGATCAGTCAAATGAGAAACGGTATGGTTTATCATACAAAAATGGGTTTAAAACACTATAGTACCTAACTTCTAAGTACTATATCATTTTACTGTGTAATAATGTTAATTTGAGAAATTAAATAGCTATATAATGGCGTAGCAACCTATCGGTAGTGACTTACTATTTATTATCGATATTCTATATCGAAAATGCGTGGTTTGTCATACAGTATCACCGCAATGATTTTCCATACTATTTATAATAGTGTAAGAAGTCTGCTCTCTAAAATTATAATTAAAATTACGTAGTAGCTCTTTTTGGCGCATTAGTTCCAAATACATTAGCGAGGTAATGCCACAGAGGTGACAGTTATTAGAACGGTTAACTCACACTTGAAAATAGACACATCGCTGGTGCTCCGCACTCCTGCGCTGTGTCTCTCGCCAGAATACATACAAGACGCAGGCGTGGCGTGCGCGCTATTGGACGAGTTTGCCGAGGTGTGAAACTAGACTGCGTCACTAAACAAGTGATTTGATACGCATTTGTTTCGGGACCGGGTATCGGTATATTATCTTTGCTAGTGGACTCTCGCGACGACAGATTTAAATAGTGTAACGTCACAGCGTCTGACTGTGGATTATTATTTGAACAGAGCAGAAGTGTGCGTGTGTTGCTCCCGCAAGCACACAGCTGACTGCTCCAGTAGAGTGCTACACTGACAGCTGAGATCGCGCCAGTGTCGCGACCACATACCTGTCAGTGTCATTAACAATGTGTAATAGTTTTTCGTCACGTTCATTGCAGCGTCTGCGTTGGGAGCGTGCCAGGTGATTCGCAATTAAGCCAGATTGCACCGTTTAAAAGCCGAGTGACGCGGCCTGCACGCCCAGATATATATAGAAAGGTCAATATTACAGCGCGTTCAAGATTATATGCTGGAGAGGCGCAACACGCTGAAGTATTTTTAAAACTAGTTAATGTATCAATTTATTTTGTGTTATCAGAGTAGTAGTACGCAGCGGTGCAAGGTCGTTCGTTATACATATTACGATTTGATTTAATAACTCAATACGTGGATTATTTATAATGTAGCTTACAACTAGATAGGACTTTTAAGGCTATCGTTGTTCTGCATTGGAACATTTATAATAATAATAATGTATTAAAATTTCGCACTTCAGGATACGGTTAGAGCTTTCCCTACATTGGTCTAAGAGTAAATTTACACGCAGCAAGTTTTTATTATTTATGGACCTTTATTAGACGTTTTCCTTCACTGTTAAATTATTCAATTTAGCGATGATTACATTCTATAAAAGTTAATTTGTGAAGTAGGAGCGCGGGGAGCCATGGTTGAACACAAAACTTAATTTTTGGCAATCGGTCCCTATCCTGCTGATCTATCTTTAATTATAAGTGTTCGCGGTGAGGTCAATCGGTTGACCACAGTGTGACAATTGGGAGCACAACAAAAGGATCGCTGGTGTCGGATACACTCATTACCCGCAGTGCACGGGGTATAGAGCCATGCAGAACAATGACGGCGCGTCGTTCCGCGCCACTAGCCGCCCATAATGGCTCCAATAACCGTACGTGCCAAATTATTATCATTATAACAAAATATTATGCTAATATTTAAGTAGAGTGACGCATTGATGAGGTTTGAGTTGTGAAACGAAGGTCTTGGTTTTGATCCAAACTTCGAATTTCTTAACAAACCAAATACACATGACGCATTTATACCCAAAGGGGTATGCAGAGGCGCAACCAGGGCACCCACTTTGCGTCGAGTGCATTCCTACCCATCATGTGATAGGGTGGTGAGCCTGTCGCGATATCAGACAAAAATTCCAGATTCCGAACTAATACTGATTAGAAAAACGCAAATATTACTTTGTCTGACCCGGGATTCGAACCCAGGACCTCAGAGCGCTGCCGTACCGCGTATGCAGTATAACTAGAGCTAGAGGCAGTAAATTCGAGTGTTGTTCTTTTTTAACATTTTCTAAACTTTGTGCCTAAATGTGAAGTCAATTAATGTACGCATGAGTATTGCGTGTACTTATTATACATATGTGTAAAATAAAAGTTTTCACGTTGGCCTTCTGTCACATAATATGTATTTAACTACATTTGTACTGACTATTAGTTTCCGGTACATAAAAAAATATATAACTAGCGATATTTCAATGCAAATATCAAATGGCGATCTCTCATTTCTCAGCTGACGTTCCGCCACATTTTTTATCGATATCGATCATAAGACTAATTTCGTTTGAAATAAAATTAAATGGTTCAGTTAAAATGCAATAATGCCCGGCGTTCTCAGCTTTTACGAAAACCGTCGCTGTGACAATACCGCGTAATTTTGAACAGGCTTTTAACAATCGCCGCACGAAAGCCGTCAATTTACAGCGCAGTTCGATTCGATTGAACGCCGGTAATTGTTCGTTTCCATTCAATTCGTTTAATGAGAACTTATAATCACTTCCAGTGTGGAAATCGATCACTGAAACAACTTTATTGATACCTAAACAAATAACCTCACGCGTGTACTTTACGTACGTTCTGTACTCTACTCTTACTGTACGTTCCTGGACAACGTAATTATTGCTATAAAGGGCGCAATTTCGGCAAATCCGATGAAACTAAAAAAAAACAACGTTTGAAGAATCTAATTGAGGATCGACTATTCTGGCATCACCGAAGACATATACTACGACTAATGTACTGAGCAACGTAGCAGTATTCTACGGCATACTATTCTCTCCTACGTCTATATCACTCTGAGTGAACATGCAGAATGTGAGGTGAGTTGGTCATCGAACCTAAGGCATCCCTGTTTCTCAGGCCATAAAAGGCCAGACTAAAAAAAAACCGTTTTTATTCAATGTAATATTATGAAAACAAGTATTATAATACCGGCACTATAGGCCTCGTGAATGGCACAAATAGCGGCCAGTTCAATTCCACACACGCCGGAGTCAATACCAACCCGTATAATGTGCTCCAAACTGCTGAAACACCGCGTGTCATCTGAACGGCTCTTCAAATTTGGATGAAACAACTTTAGGTTCAAATCCCCTGAGAAAACATTTTGTAATTTTTCCCACACCGTACCAAAAATAACGTAGAATAAGGGATAATACAAATTGCATTTCACGTTGTAATGAAAAAGATTTACTAAATTCTGCATCGTGAATTAATTATATTTTATTTATGAATACCAAAATAAATTTTGCTGCATGTTTGCATTGTAATTTAGTAGTTACAATGAATATGGCTTCACGTCGTGTCATTGACGTCACACTAAGCACTGAAGTCATTCGTGTGACGTTTTAATTAGCTTTTTTTAACCTATATTGTCTATTTCGCAATATAAAATAATTATTGACGTCACATAATATATCAATAGCAATACACTGGCAATCATACGTGCTACAAATATGAACCGAAAGCACACAAATAACAGATCTCACAAAAAACTTTCGCCCTAGGTGTTGAACCCGCGTCCTTTCGTTTCATAACCATTTCATCTTCTACTAAATCCTGAATGTCTTAATGCGGGTGCACTGCCTACAGACATTGCCATAACAATATTAGAAGTTCCGCGTATCGTTCGTTAAAGTATTGCTACATTTTCCGACACGCTCCGTAGCGCGGTGCGGTCCCGCAGCCCTCGAGCCTCTCACCCGCACTTTAACGAGCTCCACTACTTACTTCCATATCTTGAAAGTTGAGTTTGTTTATTATCAGCACAGGGCTTGTGCTATAATTTAATGTTAACTATGTGTTACTATAGTATTTTAGCTATCCCTGTGGGTAAAATATGATGCAATATCTGGGGCTACTTACTGTTCTACTCATTCGACGGAATGTCGCTTAATTAGTTGGTACAAATTTCTTTCATTACATAGAGCAGCAAAAACTCCATTACTTGAACAAGTTCTTACAAATTCTCAAACACATTTGATTGGGTGAAAATTTTAAACCGTCGCTATAAATCTTTTCTGCATTGCGGCATTCCATGCAATGTCTCTACACTTATTAAACTTTTTTCTAATATTTCCCAAGTGAAATAAAAATTTCAATCGTATTTCAATTGGTCTGCGTGGGATATGTAACAACTGAGAGTAATCAGTACTTTTGGTGTCAATATTCCGGGATTTAGTCACATACGCGTTTCGTACGGGCACGGTTAGGTGTCCGCACTACTCCTGGCAGTATGTGGTGTTTCAGATAGAGTGCCGACTAACGAGAAATAATTACCTCTCGCCAGTCGACACAAATATGCTGGCCTGTTTCAAAAGCTTTGTAGATATTTACAGTCACAGAAAAAGAAAATAATAAGATTTATTAATTGTCCGTGCATGTGCTTACATACCTTTGTAATGTTTAAATTATTTGTTTGATCCTGTCAAATGTCATACATTATTTAGATTCCGTCAATATAAACTCTACCACCAGTTCGGGAAGCAGTTTTCACCAGAGAAGAACGGACAAGAAAGTCTGGTGTCACTCTTTTAAAAATCAGTTTAAGTTATAAACTACAGTACATGAAACCAAACTTTATTACACTTCGCGATTTATTTTGTGAACCGTGAACCAGGCCACATTATCACGCTACCCCACAGAGTGTTGCTTCGAACCAGCCTAAAAGCTGCCCAAAGCTGGATGTAGATGCCTAAAGTATTAGTGTGTATTCCTTATTCAGTACATAATGCGGGCGCGGGAACCTGTACACATAACAGTACCGTGCACGACACCTCGTGACGTTTTACATAAATGTTTGTTGACCGTAAAATGACGAGTGGCGGGCAGCTTGCACATGTGTTTTGTTTATACTATATTGAATAGCGCATCGCAACGCAGGCAGTGATGGAAAGCAACCACCATAGCTCGTGTCGGTGAGTCCAGATCACGGGTCAGTTAGTGTTCGTCCAATAAGGCCACAACCATAGCAAGAATTGTAGGGTTTCGATTTGAACAACATTGTAGATAGTGTAACTACTGAACATAATAAGACTTAACATCTCATGTCTTAGGAAGGCAAGCGCAGTCTCGTGTCGTGATTCATATATTTACGTATATATGTGTTATTATCTATAGTACACTTACTGAACTTACGTCTCCTGCCTCTGGGTGACGAATGCAGCTCAGTGTGACGAAGTACTTTGCAAATTCCGGAATGTTACTATAGTTTATAAGCTAGTATATCATTAATGATCATAAAAATCATATCTGATCTATTTTTCATCGGTGTACTCGAAATAAGTGCAGCGTGAAGTCAGCATGTGAGTACGAAACTGTTTCCCCTTAAAACCGGTTGTATCGGCCCGCTGTCGAGTCAAGTAATTGGTTATTGCAAGCGCTTCGTACTGTTTTACAGCGACTGATCGTCTGCCGATACACCGAGTCCAATTTAATAATACTAGCTTTTACCTTGCAACTCCGCCAGTGGGAGAAAGATTTTCCAGGATAAATATTTTATGGGAAAACAAGTAGCTTATAGTACTCAGGAGTATTGTAGCTTCTTATTAGTAAAAACATAAATTAAAATCATTTTGTAGTTCCTGAAATATGAGATCAGCGCGTTCAAACAAACAAACTCTCTAGTTTTATAATATTAATATAGATTATGTGCCAGTTGTACAGATTTAATTGTAATGTGGATATAGGGGAAAGGCCTAGGAAATGGGCATTTCGATGCTTACTACAATACAAGTTTAAATCTTATGTAAAACTATATTTTTGGCAAGAAGGTAAATATCTCGTGTAGGAGATTTTGTTCGGGTATTATGTACTACCTCCAAGGTATATTCAAGTATATCTGCTGTATGTGTGGATGTGCTGTTCTATTCCGAATTAGGAAAAAATATAATGAATATAATCATTGTAAAATTACGAGACAGCAATATAGATGAGTAAGCGGTAAGTAAGTAAGCGGCGATAGCCTAGTTGAGTGTGGAACGGACTGCCAAGACGAATGTCCGCAGGTTCAAATCCCAAAGGCACACACCTCTGACTTTTCTAAAATCATGTGTGTACTCTTTGTGAATTTATCGTTCGCTTTAACGGTGAAGGAAAACATCGTGAGGAAACCTGCACATCTGAGATGTTCTCTACAGGAATTTCGAAGGTGTGTGAAGTCTACCAATCCGCACTAGGCACTGGTGGACTAAGGCCTAATCCCTCTCAGTAGTAGAGGAGGCCTGTGCTCAGCAATGGGCAAGTATATAATACAGGGCTGATATTATTTATTATTATTAATATAGACGAATAACACCTAAATCTGTGACAAGAGCAACGCAGCAGTATGTAGTAAGCTTTAGTCCAAAATAGGGATTGTTGGTAAACAAACTAAGGGCGGTTCTCATCAAAAAATAAATCCGTCTGAAGATGAAGAGAGCTCATATGATATCATTCCAAATCCTCCGCAAACCATGCCGCGCCGCAAACCGTACTTTAAGATACAAATACATATGTGTTTGTATGTTAAAGAACTATTGGCAAACTCAGGATCCCATCGGTTACATAAGTCGTAATTCCTGTTTATTTTAACCTGTCCCTTCCGTGGCTCAGTTTCCCTAGCTTACAAAATGGGGCAATGAATCAGTTCGCGATAGTGCGGATCAATATTACTGAGGTTAAACGGCTTCTGTTGGCTTTAAATAAACGTTATATAATATCAGCCTGGAGTAAATACCTAAACGTAGGTAATAGCTAAAATATTAGCACTCGCGAGGAGCCCGTGTTTATCAACTACTAATTTATAATATTTATTTAAGTAACGAACTGAAATCAACAGTGATGTTTGTATAACTAATACTTCACTAATTGGTATTTCAATCATTGTCATCGCGTTGTCTATTTCTGACAAGCACAACAGTGTGCGAGCATTGTTTAGTTTTAACGGACTTTGTAGCCAATATAATTATTAGATACTAGCTTTTGCTCGCGGCTTCGCCCGCGTGAAGGTGTTTTCCAGGATAAAATTCCACTGTTTGATAAAAGTCTTGCTACATATTTTCCCGGTACTTATAGGTTCAAACTAATTTTATCCCCAATCTATAATTTCAGTTCAATCAGTCGAAAATCTAAGAACATTTATACAAACTTTCATCCCCTATTTTATCCCCTTAAGGGTAGAATTTATCAAAATCCTTTCTTAGGGGATGCCTACGTCATAGTAGCTTTATGCATGTAAAGCCTTAGCCCGATCCGTCCAATGGTTTGGGCTGTTCCTTGATATATTACTGTCAGTCACCTTTGAGTTATATATTATATTAACAACTGAAGTTAGCTAAAATTGAGTTTCTCGAAGCCGACCACTATTTATGTACTATGTATTTTGAGACTATGCAATCTTTGAGACTATGCGTTCGCGATTCACTTTCACTTTTCTTGAGTTTCAGAACGCAATATTAGATCCTCCAACGCGCACGCGAATTTGAACTTTATGCCGCGGTAATAACTTACTATGTGGTTAATACGAATACGTTAAATTAATCGTGTGCATATTTCGAGTTCGGATGTTTATTTGAAGTTAACTCCGAAACCGCCAAACGGGTTTAGAAGAAATTTGACACACTGATTGATCATATCCTGGATTAACATATGGGTTACTCTTTATGCCGACTGATAACCGACAATAATAATTTGCTCCCGTAGGAAATATTTGACCATTTATTCTGATTTTTAAATAGACGGGGCCATGAATGACTCCGGTGATTTAAAGATTTTTTGTAATGGGAAAGGATCCTCACGCGACCGAAGCCACAACACCTAGTATCTCATAAGGATTAGTCCGAAAAACAGCAGTTCATTGCCATACATAGATTTCTTATTCAAATCAAGAATGTTGCTACTGTTTAAGGGCTCTCCTGGCGCTTGCTGTCGACGCGGCGAGTGACTGTTTGTCTCGTCACTTTGATAATATAAAACAAAATTATTATTAATGTAAAGTCGTGGGTTACAAAGCATATTTGGATATTGTCATTATTATTATTTTTACACACGGGTTCACACGACCGAAACAATATTATACTTAAATCAAAAAACAATATAGCCAACACAACACGATTGTACTTATCGGTCCCGTATAATCTTCCCACGAAAATGTGTTAAAACGAAACTCAATTCGGCAGCGGAAATGATACGCACCCCTCCCCTCAGCCCCCTCCTACGCGTCGTACCGTACGCGCCTACCCACGGCCAACAAATTGTTTTATGTTTACATACGGAATTCATGAAGAACATCTTTATCATCATGTTTAGACTTTAAACACACTCGTGTAAAGCCTCGATTGGCAGTGACTGATAACTGACAAAAATAATACCTCGTAACCGACATGTAATCGCATTAATAAATTTTCAAAAGGATAAATATTTGTTATGTACATGATCAGTCCCGGATTTGTTAATAGGCCGTATAGGCCGCGGTCTAGGGACGGTAGCGGCCTGAGTCTGGCCTATACTTAAAGAAAGAATTCAGGAATAGTGCAGATGCTTGCGAAGCAATGCTGCAATACTGGGTGAGTACAATATATATTTATTCATTTTAAAATAATATTTATTATAAGGATGTATTGCAGATGTTACAAATAAACTTATAACAAATATAATAGATCTTAATAGGATCGATACATGACCTAATTTTTGATAACTAAGTAAATTAAAATAATAAAGAAAATATTTGTGTTTTAACTACGGTTGAATAACGGCACTAGCATGTCGCTCTCCTGATTGTAAGCGATAATACCGCCCATGAACAATACCTACCAACATTATACCGAACTTTGAATTACAAAGTACTGCGTGCCACTCCGCGCGCTCGTCACCCTGAGACATAAGATGTAAAACCTCATAATGTCCAGTAATTACGCTGGCTACTATGTCCTTTAATACGTACTATAACAGTGTATAAACTGCTGCTTGACGGAAGATATATACATTGCGGTGGTACTAGCCAGACGGCCCCAAGCATACGACGGACCTACCATCAATGCATTTTCAATTAAATACACAATAAAAATATTTAGTATCCCATAATATTAAATACTATGATTTAATTTTAATATATAATATATATCTCTTATGTTATTCGAAATATCACCATACTTGTAAATACGCAAGTGCAAGCACGAGTAAATCCAAAGGTGAGAGTGAGCGTTTGTGAGCATTGTTTGTTCCGGAATCCAGTTCGCATTCCGGGAGCGCAAGCCGTGACGTGAACACGCAGTGCTATGTGACGCAACATGATGTGGCGGTGGAGCAGAGATTCCCTTCGCCTCAAATACATGCATTTATGAAAAAAACAAGTCTACAAATTGAAAGCAACTTCCATGAATCGGTTGAATATTTTCACTTGATCTATGAGGTCAATGTTATGGTTAAATTGTTATTGTTAGTGACACTATAAGATAATCCCCCCGAGGCAATTCTTGTGCGCTCAGTCTTCTAACCTAATGCACGTCCATGCACGGGAAAAAATTTGTAGCGGCCCTAGACACACAGTTAAGTATTAAGCCCCCGAAATTATTCTTTCCTCCCCGCCCATCTATCGAGTTTCCATCCCTCCCCCATTCTTCCTTCCCCGATCTCCTTCCTCACGCTGGACCGGGTCTCTGCAGTCACTAATCCGGTATCTCATTCGCAAGTGTTCCCCGGTGTACACTGCAGGGACGACCACACAAAAAATACCTAAAAGGTTATTTTGAAGGAGCCTAATATTATTTATAATAATGTAGAAATTACTTTCTTGTAAGTAAAAGGTACGCTGTGAATGTAGATTGTCCAACTTATATAAAATAATCGGTCTAAATCAAATTGTATCTACATACATGTCGCAATAGTTTCCCACAGTTCGACCTTTTGTCCGCCCAATATATTCGTGTTAGATAATGTAAATCGCTTTAACATTTAAATAAATGTCTCTCTGTCCCACGCCGCGCCGGCTCATTGCGCTTGTAACCATCGGGAGCATTGTTCAACAATATTTGTGTAACAAACCACATACCGTTGTATTTCTGATTATGCCCAAATCCATTCTGTATTTCCCAGTACTCCGAAATTATACCTTGTTAACTGAAATAGGCGCATTCAAATAAATCGTCCTATTAGAAGAATAACATTACATCTTCGAAATGAAAGTTTTCAGTAGAGCGTCCCGAAGCTGTGCGCACAGATATTTTCTTATATCTTGGACAATATGCACATCAGCCTTTTTTTATCGTTTGTCAGGACAATTCAGTTTTATTTAGTGTCATTATATATTATGTTATAAAAACGGCGACTTTAATAATAAAGGGTTTCGTATGTGCTTATGAAATGTTATTTTACCAATTAGAATCGCTGAATACTTGTTATAAAACTACATGGGTCATTTTGAATATATCTTTATTGTTACATAAGCTGTAAGAATATGAGAATTTAGAAACAGACTTATCACTACCGCAGAGAGATATAAATCGCTTAGACAGAGTTGGAGATGTCATCACTATATTAGCAGTATCGTTTTAAATACAATATCACGCAACGGTAAGTTTTGTTTTCTGTTGTTTGATGAAAGTAACAATATAATGCACTTCTTACAAAGGATATGGTTTATTTGAAGCTGTCTCCGGCTATTTCTAGATATATTCGCCAAAAAAAATGTAATCACTTCTGCCGTAATACGCAGTTTTAATCAATTACTAACGTCAAACCATGACATTGATAACAAATATTACATCGGATATTTGACATGCCACGCGGGGTCGTTTCATTTGTTAAATACCATGGTTTACCCAAGATTCGTCAATTTTCCTGAGTATACTGTAAATTAGTGAATAAGTATATTTATTCCAATAATGAGTCCATCTCTAATAGGAACTTCACTTTATTGTGGACAATTTCACCATAAATAATTAAGAAAATAAAATAAAACATTAGAGGCGAATGTAAACTCCGTCAGTGAGTGACTTCTCCGCTACTCGCGGCGCGGCGCGATGGCTCCACTTTTATTTGAATTTTACGTCTTAATTTATTTGTTTTGAGTTTCTATTTAAATGGCTTGTTTATACGTCCGGGATCGAGCAGATTTTAAAACGCATAGTACCTACCTGGTGTCGAGACGTGTGGCACACACATTCTGATTTTAATTTAATAAGAAATAATGCATCGGTCAATACCTATCATGCATTATTGAACTATATAGCAATTAAGTTGTATCTTATTCAATACTTTGCATTATGGGAGATCTCTCGGCTGCAATAATATTATGTACGGGTATATCTGTTACAAATAAGGCATAATATTTTAATTATAAACAGTATGTATCCGACATTCTTGTTAAATTGCCACTAAACCAAAACCAAATGACTGCTAATATCAATGAATAGAGAGATTACATAAAATTATCGTGTTGTTTTATTTTTGTGTCGTTTTCATAGTCATTTACAGCAGTGAGTCGCGCTCTCTGATGTCAATGTAGCGTGGCTGTGGCGCGGGTGTGGTGTTGTGAGTGCGATGAGAGGTCGCTTTACTCGCCGGTTAAACCCACGTTATTGCCTTATTGGCTTTGCTTATCGTTATAATCGCCTGGACATAACAATATGTTAACCCCTGATGTTTTTCGAAAGGTCAACCTATATTATGTTTTGTATTTTCCTCGGAAGACTCGGAAGAAGGCTCCAATCGTTATCTTCTAATAGAGAAACCATAAATTCTTGCCAACCAATTCCCACCTAGGATGATTTTCGAGGCTATCGAAATTAAAAAACATCTGATTTTTCATGGCGAAGATGGTTGAAAGCTTGCATGAGCGTGGGATCTTGTTCTACATTTACTTAAACTGGAACCCATAAGGCCGGCTGCCAGACTTCAAGACACTGTGAGCTCAGTCTGCGTCGATCTACCCTCAACAGCTAAAAAAAAAAATTGTATAATTGTAATGTCTAGGTAGATAATGTAACTATGACTTTTCGGACGACCAACACCTCAGTCCGCCCCGTGACCATGAAGACTGCCAAGTCTTCGAGAGTCTGGAGAAAATAAAATATATAAAACCGCGATAAAATCCGAAAATTAGTTTTATTTCAATGCCTAACATTCGCGTAAACAAAAGAAATCATTATGTTATCATATAATACATATATATCTAACATTTATGTAAATATAAAAAAATACTATGCAAGTACAGCTCTTTGCAATGGATATAGGCAACGTCGGTGACACTTCAGATCGCAACTACATAATACAGTGTAGTTATAATGAATACAGCATACCATGCCTTAGGTGTGTTAGGTCTCACGTGTAGGAACATCCGTAGTGAGAGGTGAAGCACTGTACGTTGTAAGGAGAAATGATAAGAATATAGAGTAACTGCTGTTTATTTGTACCGGATGTGATTTCTCACAGTGGGCAATGCAGTGCAAAGCCATGCCCTTTTGTAATTTTATAGGAATAAAGCTTAATGTCAGTATAACTATTCCAGAATGCGCTAGTCCTAACATTATTGTACTCACGTTCTCAGTTAATATAATGCCATTAACGTATCGATGCGTGTGTCTAATGAATAAGTTATTAGCAATAATTAAGTACCGGTAGCTCGCACTGCGTTGGCGGGATATTATAATAACGTCCTGTATTATGGATCGTGTACTGCCGTACTGGTGGGGGTAGGTCTTCTTTACTAATGACAAGAATAATTAACACCTAATGGTTTAATGCAACATCTAAATTCTAATAGACATCTCACGAATATTAGTGTATTCAAGTTTCGCAAGATTTTATACTCGCCGTTACGACTAGAATATTATAAAACACCCTCGTTTTGATTCACTTTTTAACAATGCAATAATAATTATTTTGTTCATATTTTAAATCCATTTTTGATTATTTTATTGCTCAAAATACGATATTTATAACTTCTTTCGATCATAAATAATTACGAAAACAAAAAACATTTTGATAATTTCTTATGTTTTATTTATAGTTAGTTTATTTAACAGTTGCCTAAGACAAATAATTATAAATATAGATAATGCACGTACATTTGGGTAATTTGTAGAATGTAATATTTTTGTAGCAATAGTCGCGACATTTTTTATAGTTTTGGCGGGTAAGGCACTTTGGTAAATATTTTAGGTAGTCCCGGGCACTAATAGGTACTTTGTATAAGTATATAAAAGTGGTACATCAATATAAATAATAAAAATAATTTTAACGAAAAATTAAACCGCCTTCAGAAACCACTCAAAACCAAAAAATAATTTCACATAACAAGTATATATTGGATACCAATTTCGAAGTCGGTGCCTAATTAAAATTGCTAGTTAAGCTAGATAAGTACATTTACGAATATACGAAAACAATGTGCTGCTAGCGTAAAAAGTCAGCAAGTCAGATCGTCACCGGAGATGAACACACTGCCGCAGCACAGCAAATGGAAGCTATTAAGGATATATTTAAATTTGTGAACTGGACCAATCTGGAGAGATATTCTTTCGAATAAAAAAAGAATTTTCTAAATCGGTTGATAAATGAGCGAGTTCTGAGGTAACAAACATACAAAAAAAAATTCACGTCGAATTGATAACCTCCTCCTTTTTTGAAGTCGGTTAAAAATGAATCATCGTAATGTTTCTACGCGTATAACTTCCAAACGAAAATTTTGAACCAAAATTGAATAAATCTTTCTTTTATGTATTCATTATTGTCAGGAGAAGGTTTGTATGATAAAAAATATTTAAAAAAATAATTGTAAACATTTAAAATTTTTAGAATAGTGAGTATGTGAATGAGGCAGAATTGTACCATGCAGATGTCTGTAGACTATACATATTGAAGAAAAAATATATTTATTGGCTGCCTGTAAATTCGTACACGCATAACGCTAAAACTACTGCATGGAATTAAATGCAATTTTCACCGACGAGGTCTAACTTTAAAAATAGGCTGCGTTTTAGCCGGTTAAATATAAAGCGGGACATTTATCCCAGAAAATCATCTTCACGCGGGCGGAGCCGCCAGCAAAAACTAGTTGAAAATAAAGACAATACATAAATCTGTCCAAAGAAGTACTTTCAACTAATATAAAGTATACCTTATAATGTCAATGATAACATTATTGAAATAGGGTAGTTGACGACTTTTTTAAAATAGATTTATTAAAAATGTATTTTATTCAAAATCTATCGGAAAAAGAAATTTCAAAGTCCAGGCAATACTAAATCAGATACAAAACTTTGAAATTTAGTGTAAAGGGAAGCTTTCAAATTAAAGTTATATTGATATGTGACGTCACCCAGTGCCACCGGCCATAACGCTGCGTGAGTGCGAAAAGGACAGCGCGATAACCCCACCACGCCCTCACTTTTCTAACATATAAAATAATAAACTCAGTCACATGAGAAACTAATTTATATGTTGAGATTTTTGGGTACCAAATAAATTACCTTGCTATAAAATACCTTTATTCTGTAACATTTTAGGCACATAACATTGGTAACGTAACCACAGTATCGAGACGATCACTTGCTCCAATAAATAGCGCAGAACAAACAAGGAACTAACCAATAATATCATATTAATGTGACTTGTTCGAATCATTGTCTATCGACTTACCATTGATTGTTCTTGCTCTAATCATGTAGGACATTCGACAGCGATGCGCGGGTCTAAATAGTTATCATGAACGTCTAAATAGATCCCATAGATTAACTTTCAATCAATAATGAGGCGAAACAATTATTTGACGTCAAAACATCATTCGTTCAATCAAACACACCGATTATAGCGCGTTATTACTATGGTTAAAGCTTTGCTGACGCACGCAATTACTTGCAATAATGAAAACTAAAAATAAAATTTAAACGTTTAAATGTTGCTAGGGTTATACCTGCATAGCAACATAAGATCGAGGACGGTATCAACTGGTCCCAACGCTCATCGGCAAGTTAATCTCCTGTCAGGGCGGGAAATTCAGGCCGAAGATTATGCGTTTCGTGGTGCAGACCTTTTGCGGGACCAAAATATTATTTCCGGATTATAGGGTTTGGGTTACGGAACGCATAGATTTCTTTAAACAAAAGTCTACGCGTGGACGAGCCGATAGGAAATAGGAATCGAATCGATCCTACCATTTCCTATATCGAATCGATAAAGGAAATGGTAAGATCGATTCGATCCTACCATTTCCTATATCGAATCGATATAGGAAATGGTAGGATCGATTCTACCAGAATCACATTTTTTTAATGCGTACAATTTTCCACAAGGTGTGGCAGATAAATTATAGACAGACAGACAAAAAAATTATAGACCCATAACGTGCCTTCCCACTATTTTTAAACTACTCACATTCATATTAAAATATAAATTTGCAAGTCATTTCAAAGCCAATAATATCTTGTTATTTTGTCCGGTCAAACAGGATGCAAGATTGGGTCACGTGGTACTAACCAGCTCCTTCTCCTTGACATGATCATTTGCCAACAGCTCGTCATAATTGGACTGATTATAAAAAAACCTATGATTAAGTGCCACATACTCATAATGGTGCTGAATTTGTAAAATTTTGGTACTAATTTATGCACCTTTCTCGGGTCATGTATGGGACAGTAGGCTACTGTCCTCAAATATCCAGGTGATGTGATTCCCCCTGATTGTGATGACTTGATTAGAATAAAGCAGGGTATATTCCAGGGTGACAGTCTGAGTCCACTGTGATTCTGCATAGCCCTGAATCCCTCAGAATTCTGTTATTGGATTCAGGATTAGGATACCGTCTACGGAAAGGGAGTAAGCTTATATGTCAGTTACTTTATATGGATAATCTCAAATCAAAGAGTTGCTTACATCAAGACTAGCTGAATTGTTGGATTTGGTAAAAATAACTAAAAGATTTAGCAACTCAATCAATATGGAGTTTGGTGTAGATAAATGTGCAGTTATTCATGTGAAGCGACGAGAGGTTTGTCTCATGATGACATACAAATCTTAAAGACTGAAAGACTGTAAGCCTTAAATCATTTTATGAGACGGAAACCTACAAATATCTGGGTATGTTTAGACACTGGGAAATATAAGTGCAAATGTAAAACAATCGGTGAGGTAACGTTCTTTGGCCGCCTGAAAAAAGTACTCAGCAAATTTTTTCAGATAGAAATAAGATTCGTGCTTTCAACGGTTGGGTTATGCCTGTACTCACGTATTCTTTGAGCATACTCAGGACACGGACCGAATTGGACGCCTTGGACCGAAAGGTCCGAACACTACTGACTGCACATTGTGTGGCTCACCGACGATCGTTAGTGATGAGATTCCAGAAATCCAACGTAGTGCGGGTGCCGAGGCTTACTTATTCAGATTCGGCACACAAGGTTACTGGCAAGTGGGGTGTAGACTCTATAATTATTGTTCTGATTGTCGTTTTTGCGCATGAGTTGTTACTAAAGAGCCTTGACTAACATCTTCAAAAGAACTCAATTGTCCGTTGGGTCAGAGACTAGATGCAGAAGGCAGTATTACTGGACACGACATGCATTGCCATGAAATGCATTCATACTTTGGAACATTTATAGACACAAATTGGTAACGTAACCATAATTTCGAGACGATCACTTGCTCCAATAAATAGCGCAGAACAAACAAGGAACTAACCAATAATATCATATTAATTTGACTTGTTCGAATCATTGTCTATCGACTTACCATTGATTGTTCTTGCTCTAATCATGTAGGACATTCGACAGCAATGCGCGGGTCTACATAGTTATCATGAACGTCTAAATAGATCCCATAGATTAACTTTCGATCAATAATGACGCGAAACAATTATTTGACGTCAAAACATCATTCGTTCAATCAAACACACCGATTATAGCGCGTTATTACTATGGTTAAAGCTTTGCTGACGCACGCGATTACTTGCAATAATGAAAACTAAAAATAAAATTTAAACGTTTATTTTTATTTTCGGAATATCATTAAAGCCATATAGTTTTCTACACGTGTAAAGCGAAATAAATAAGTTGCAATTCTGCTCAGCATATTATTATTTTGGTTTATAACCAAAATAGAATTGACTTGAAAAAGCAATACAATTTTTTTTTATTATTGTTTGCTGCGGTTACATAAGAGATTATTAAAATATAAGTAATAATATAAACTTTCCAATGTGTGTTTTAGGTTTATTAGCATACAATATATCATTTGAAGTCGGTGCCTATTAAAATATTTTGTGTGCTTACTGCTTATATATTCCTTGATGTCACAGTAGCCAATCTATCGCCATAAATGTTGGACAAAAATTGAACACAGTATGTTATTCGCTACATTGTATGTACAGATGTCTAACCGAATGCAGAATGAGGTATCCTAACATAATTACTACCTACATTAAAATTTATATTCGACAATGTTTGATAAGAGGTTGGTGGATGTTGAGAACGCAGCGACCTCGCGCCGCCCCGTGGTGCGGCGCCGGCGGTTGGAGAATAAAGATAACACCAGTTCGCACGGAAATACACAAAATGATAGGGGTATATGATATGTAGCCGCGTGGTATGGTATCATTGTAGTACCGTGAGAAAGTTTTTACTAGCGAATTAAAACACGTAATGCCGGTCATTTGATTATGAGTGATCAACACCGATGTTAAACCCGCAGTGGCAGCTGAAGTGGATGAGTTTAACTAAGTATCATCTACTCACTTTAGATAACACAATATTCTTTTTGATTATTCAAGATAGTTTGCATCTGTATTCTCTCTTATATCGACCAAACAAAAATAAATATAGGGACCCGCGTAAATGAATATATGGCTGACGTGAAACACAGACGCTCTACGAAGTCTGCAGTCGCTGAACACTGAAGGAGGTTCCAATTATAATCTGCGACAAGCAGACAACTAGACAAGCCACAAATTCTTGCCAAAGAATACGGATTCCTACCTAAGATGATTCGCGAGGCTATTGAAATTAAAAAACATCCTTATTTCAATAGGGAATATTGTTGGAAGCTTGAGCACGCAAGGGATCCAGTTCTACATAAAATTAAATCGGAAACCAAAAAAACCGACTACTAGACTTCAAGACACTGTGCGCTCTTACTGCGTAGATCGGACCACCAACAACTAAAATTTAAAAAGTTGTATAATTGTAACTTTGTTTTTGCGGATAACCAACACCTCAGCCCCCCCCCCAGTGACCACGAAGGTGACAAAGTCTATTATAGTGAATGTTCGCCTGTCATCGAAATTTATGGTGATAAGTGATAAATATTAATTGCCGTCTTTACATTGAAAGATAAAAGAGCGCAGCTGTGTGTAACGGCACTTTTGCAAATCATACTCAAGCAAATTAACTGAACTTTTTTTTTTCAATTGGTTTTTCGACCCGTCACTCAATAAGATCGTCCGTCAGCCGTCATCATAGGGCGTGTCCACACAGAACACCTCATTTCGTGCGGTAACCTTAACGAACATAAATTCTTCCCTGGAGGATGTGATGACCCAGTTAGTTCGTCGCTTAACAACTAATCCTATGTAAGAATTAAAGTGCAAAGTAAGCGACAATACACTGCGCTTGTGAGTCTAAACCATTAAGATATTTGATTACATAATATTTTGTAATAGAATTGTTTAAAATGTAAGAAAATTTTCCAACAAGTACTGGAACAAAAGTCTGCTAACAAATATGCTTTATAACCGACAATTTCGACGTACTCTCCCACGTGAGAGATCTACCACATCGGAATTGATCGTGTGTAAACACACTTTATCAACGTCGCGTCGATACTGAGAGATTCACAGTCTTACCGATAACTTTATTAATCAGTGTTTCATTTAATCACAGTTGCGTTAGATTTTACTTTAGGTCTTAAAGTCAAAGAGACAAAACACAGATTAAGTAAATCACTGATCGTTAATTGGTGAGACCATCGCGCGAACACTTGCGCCCGGTGAGCACATGATTTAAAGCTCGCTATCGACCCTCCGGAGAGACAAACGAGCTCGAAGCGTGGTCCGCGACTCGGGCAACGTCTCGCTGACAAATTGGTCTGTTTCTTTAAAAATGACTCAACGAAAAGAAATGAGCGGTAATAAACATCACAGAAAATATAAACTGTATACCTAGTCTTGCCATAAATATTGTAATAAAGAAAAAAGAAAATTGTTAACTGCAAATAACATTTATTACTTTTACAGTGTGTCAGTTTAATACATAAATATAAAACAATTAAAAATATAAAAAGCTTATTCGAAGTGGTCTCCATTGGCTGCAATACAGTCCTTTAAACGATGAGGCCAGTTATCAATAGAAGCACGCACTCTTTCCATGGGAAAATTCTTCACTGCCAATCGTATAGATTGTTTTAGGGACTCAAATGATCATGGCGTTTAGAGCAAGCTGTACTCTCTAAAACTGACCACAAATCATAATCCAGCGGATTAAGATCGGGACTAGACGACGGCCAGTCTTCAGCTCTGATGAAGTCCGAAACGTTCGATTCCAACCAAGACTGCGTGGACCGAGCTTTATGACCCGGCGCCGAGTCTTGCTGGAAGGACCATACTTGGTTATTGAACATGGTGATGTTAAGGGGCTTAACTACCTTCTCAAGAATGGTATCTTGATACACTTGTGCCGATGTTTTGATACCTTTTTCACAAAAATATGGCTCAGTCACTCCTTCATAGCTAACACCCCACCAAACCATCACTGAAGTCGGATAATGTCCACGTTGCACTCTGTCGACTAATTGGGAAGCTTCCTTAGAGCTTTGAGCATAAATACGGTCATTTTGTTTGTTAAAATGTTGCTCAATTGTAAAAATTTTCTCATCCGTAAACAAAATTTTTCTGTGACCTCCCTTTGCGTACCGCTTCAGTAGTTGTTTCGATTTTACCACCCTATTCTTCTTTAAATTATCAGTTAAGAAATGGCCAGTGCGTCTCTTATAGGCTGCAAGTCCTAAGTCATCTTTTAAAATACGCGACATGGTTCTAGGTGCTATCTTCATTTCCCGAGATAAAATCTTTTGCTTTCGGACAGGATTTCTTCGAATTCTTTCCCTTACTGCTTTGACCACCTTTTTCGTACGAACACTACGTGGACGGCCAGATCTTTTTCTGTCACAAACAGAGGAGGTCTCATTGTACCTATTAATAGCCCGGTACACAAACATTTTACTAATACCAAGTGTATGGAGAGTTTTAAAAATTGCATTTGGCTCCATACCTACTTTGTGTAATGCTATCACAGCGATTCGGTTCTCTTTATCACCCCACACCATTTTAATATCGCAAAATATTTTACAATGTATTGGCGCCAAAATGAGAAAACACAATGAACAATCGTATAAAAATGACAGATTCGAAATTCAAATGTAATATTTTTTTATAATTAAGTGTAACAGTATTTATGGCCAGACTAAGTACTTACTTATCTGTTTATTGAGCGTCTGTGGCCGCTTCTCTCGCGCCGCTCGCCGCCCGGAGGTTATAAAATCTGGCACGCATTAAGCGATAATTTAATAAGCCATGAGGGCGTTATGTCTTACAAATATGAAGATCCGTTCCAACATTCCCGTCCAAATGTTCAAATCTTATCTCCATTTTTACAGCAGAAAGGTAGTTGTTTATACACTACACACATGTCTAAAAACATAATATCAAGGGAATCGTTGTTAAATTTTAAAGAATGGAATTTAAAATGAAAAATTATGATTTTTTTATTTATCGTAATTATCGGTTAGCGTCACACAACACGTAAACTGTTACTTCGTATCGGCTTATGCGCGAAGATGCTACGTACGCGTCAGAGTCAGCGAGGCCACTCGGTTTATTAACAGTAAACTGACTACAGCGCGGCTGTAATTTTATATTTTGGTATACGCTGAACGGGCTTAGTAATAGCGTAAACTTGTCTAAAAAATTATATGTTTATTATTCGTGAATTATCGCTTGCTTTAACGTTGAAGGAAAGTATCGTGAGGAAAGCTGCATTCTGCACTGAGAAGTTCTCTATAGGAATTTTGAGGAAAAAATACTCAATATATTGTTTTCATTTTTAAATATACCAGTCACCTATATCGTACATCATGTATTATGTATACGCAGGTTACAAAAAATAATATTGATACGTGTCTATACATATTTTTTTATGTTTTATTATTTAAATTAATACCCCCAATAGCCATACCTACATATTGTAGACTTCACACAGAGATACAAATGTTGATCAACTGGAGATCAGCTGGCGGTTGTGCTGTGGACACACGCAGAGCCCTCGGAACCATTATCCGATCGTACAAACATTTGTGTCCGTGTGGACGAACTCGCGGGCATTATCGTTAAACCAAACTTGTCGTCCGCTGCACACGAAATACTATCAAATAAATTGGCTACAATTCATCTTTAAAAATTCTTTAAAGAAGCAAATTGAAAGAATGACAACAATAGCAACTAAAATTTAAGAAAATCGCTCTCTGAGGAATCAATACAGATGTTAATAATGAATTTTAGTGAAGCCCTGCGAGCTCGGGAGCATCCTCCGATCAAATTTCATAAATTAGACTGTCATTAACAGTATTGTGCGCGAACCTTATTCGAGACGGTTTTGTTGAAAATAGAAAAGGACTTCAAAAACGTAAGGGAATGTAATATCAAATCAATAGAAAATTACTTAATATAGAAACATTTTTATACCTTATGGTCTTATGTTAGTAGTAACAATGTATACATTTGAAATTATTATTAAGATCACAATTCCATACAATCAAACCTTTATCCAATCAAATTAAATATTTCTATGTTTTCTAACACTGTAAATCCGTTTCTAGTTTCGGCATGGTTACTTTAATGCGCGGTTCAAAGTACTCTCCAATAAAATGCTATAAAATACAAATCGAGGGCCAACACATTTAAAACTTTATCTATTATTTAGTAAAACTGTGGAGTTGTACGGAAATAAATTTGAATTATATCTTTTGTACAGAACATTCAACAATGCTCTTTGCACTTCATCAATATTAAAGTGGTTATGTTTTATTGGTTTAAATTATAATGTATATGTTTGTAATCTATATATTAATACAACGGTCTTGACCAGAGTTGAATTAGGGCGGAGGCGAAATTAGCACAGAGATGTGATGTAGAGTTGTTGTCTTTTTCGAAGTTACCTGCGCGCTACCTCGCTGTCAATAAGGACGATTTGCAGACTTTTTAAATAACTAGAATGGCACACGAGCTTTTCGGTTGCCTCATGTCGACACACAATGCCAAAGGATTCATAGGTGTTCCGCCGGTCTTAAAGCAAAACGAATAGAAATTTCAAGCGGAGAGATGTCCTTGGCCCTCCGCATTCCGCATATCCCTCTCGCTATATGAAACGTTACTGTTAACTGTCATTTTACATTTTATTTTTATGAGATAATAGTACTACCTCTGTCGAGCAAGCCCATTCGTGCTGTAGATAAAAAAGAAGTCTAAAGGGTGGCTCTACCACATCTGAACGAATGAGTATTGCGTCACCGCGGCGGGCCAGACCCGCTGTCGCTCCCGCGCCTGATTCAGTCATCGACGCGAATTTATAATAGTACTGTGGAAGTGATATGTTTTGTTTATAGGAACTGTTAAATTAGAATCATCGCATTAATATAAATAACGGGAAATATGCGGCCGCGCTTCGGTGCCATCGTTCCGACGCAAATGTTGTTGAGCCGAAGTTAATAACGACATAAAATAAGTAATGGCCCGCGGATACGAGCCTCTTCCCCGACATACTAATAACATAAAACGAACTAAAGACGCGTTTACGTTCCCGCGATCTAATGACACGTCGTAGTGGAGCGACAACTTTGCGCACCAATACATAATTGTACATGGGAATGTAGACGGTAGCAACATAATCCAAAACTAGGTTATACAAAATACTGCATAACTCAAGTTACATTTTTCTAATTCTCAATACATTAATTTTTGTCCTTCGTATCGCTGTATGTACACCGGCGTTTGGACTATACTATCACGGTTAAAATGGTTGAAGAAAATTTGTGGAACGTTTGCGTAGCGTCCTTTTGATGTGTATCAGCCCCAACGGTTCGTACATGTTCTTGTAACATTGTGTCTTGGCCGTGTACATGCTCTAATAATAAAAGTATGAACCTATAGCGTCCGCGCGCACTCGCGCCACTCGGACGCGTGCCAAATTAAGACAATTATGCACCGCCGCATCTTTCTGCGGCACCGCGCTGCCCACGGAAACATGCTGCACTATTCGTATATGAAATACCACAGTTTTTATAGAAAAATATAAAAGTGTAACTGGATCACCCGACGGCGTGTGGAAGTGAACAAGTGCTACTAACAATGCTGGAAGAATGTTGTTTTGACGCTCCTTTTCAAAAGATACAGTGGTTTGAAAGAAGATTTCTCAACGGGCTTTGGAAAATGTCATTTATCGCAAGGCTTTATGTGAGGTCCTTTAGTGACTGGCACCGCACTGGTCGAACTGGTACATTCGTAATGTAGACAACATCGGTTGCATTATCTTTACATGTAGCCAACGTGTTTTCTTGTCTATTAAAACAGGTTGACCAGTTCTTCCACCGCCCTGGCCTAAGAATTGCTATACTTTAGCCATACTTTCTAAATTCTTTAGAGTACGGTCAGGTACACTTCTTGTCCCATAAGTGTATGAACGATAATTAACAATGCACACTCGTTTATTCCAATTGCCCTTTTGCGTCACTTGAATACAGAATTTGTTCCACCTTTGCAGCTCGTGCTACTTCCCACTGAGCTATCGATGCTCTAATAATAGATGTATACATGCTAATTCTTATATACGTTTAGTTTTAATTCGACATACATTATACAGGTGCTCCAAATGTCAAGGTCGCTGGAGCGTGTTATTATAAAATACGTCAGTCTTAAGCATTATAATTTACTAACTTTTGCTCGCGGCTTCGCCCAGGTGAAGGAGTTTTCCGGGATAAAAGTCCCGCTATACATTGTCCCGTGATAGAAAGTAGCGTTTAACCTTCCCAGGGTCAACTATCTATATACGAAACGTCATAAAAATCCGTTTGCTCACTATTTTGGTCATAGTGGCTTCCACATTAAAGGTAGATATATTCTGTCGCGTACTTTTATTTAGAACTATTTAAAACAAACAATTCTACGGTACATCATCTTTGTCTAACTTCAAAGGTTAAGGCAGCCTCCGCCAAGATAGTATTTTTTCCGACTTTCTTGTTATGTATCGATTATATTATATTATGACAAAATTACACAAAATCATGATAAATTAAGTAAGCTATGTATTATTCTGATGTTTAACCATGATTATTGTAAAGTTTCATCGAAATCCGTTCAGTAGTTTTTTCGCGAAAGAGGAACAAACATACATATACATACATACATAGTCGTACATCCATACATTCATCCTCACAAACTGTCGCATTTATAATATTAGTAGGATAGCAGTATTATAATTTGTCAACCAGTAATCAATTAAAACTGTTAGCAAATAAATTAAAATTTACAATCTATTCTTTACAGATCTAAGAAACAAAATATCTGTTGAAGGCAAAAATATTGTACTTATAATATAAATCCTTCCTCGACCGTAAATAATCCCGTCACCGTTTCTTTGCAAACGGTAACATTCTGAGGTTTATTCCCAGGTAGCACTATAGTCTGTGAACGCCATGAGAATCTTCAACGCAACATCAGATCCGAAACAGTTATTTCAGAACGCACAAACGTTGCAGCTCGACCCAGTAGCTTTGTTTAACAGCCGACTAGTTTCTCACTGGAGTCTGGACCACAGAGTCTGTCAATTATTAATATTGTATAAATGATATGGGTCTGAATTTGCATAAAAGCAAGTGTTTAAAAGAAAACGGAGTAGTAAACTTTTATTTGTATATTAAAGAGAGCAATACGCTGAAGAGGGTATGAAAGCCGGGAATTTACGGGTTCTAAAAGTCCAATAATACATTAGCGAGTCCCGCGAGAGAGAGCCGACGGCATAACCAAGGGACTATTAATATTGCCAATAACATAAAGCGACGCCGCGTTCGCCGCTCGTGATAGAAATGACCGTGTGGATTGCAATCAATTCCACTTGCCGTCAAGTGGTAGCCAATAAATGGGAGCAACGTAAAGAAATCAGTATATACTATATATATATATATATATATATATATATCATAATTATTCCATGAGAAATTCTAAAAAATAACTAATGACATTTAAAGAGTTTTTGACGGTTGCTTTTTTCTCAAAATAGTTAATTTTTTTTAGATGAGACATAGCTTCTATGTCATAGTTGTATTGCAAGCGCGGTACGGCTTCCGCTTCGGGGTTCCGGGTGAGAATCCTGGATCAGACAGTGATATTGGGCTTTTCTTTTCGGTATCGGTCCGAAGTATGAACTGCACATAGTGAAAAATGATGGCATGGAGTGAATGTGTGTAAGGAAGAAGAGGCTCCACTCGCCGCATGCGGTGCACAATACGCGCCATGCTGGTTCTGTTCCTGATTTTTGGCCTATCTGTATTAAATGAAGCTGTATAATATTATGCTTGATTAAAGAACGCACTATATTTGTAGCAAACAGTGCGCTACGAGAGACCTGTCGCCAATACAGGCAAGCGACCAAGAGGGCGTAATCCGAAGCGCTGGTCGGACCAGGTGGCCAACTCCCTAAATATGCTAATGAGCGTAGCGGTGCACCAAGCCGAAGATAGCGCCTCGTGGGGAAGATTACTGAATGACCTTGGACAGGATCACGATCCTCAGTAATGAAGGGCCTACTGAACCGAGAGCAGTAAGGAGCTGAATGAGGGTTTCTATTGTTGGCACAATCTATCTATACTTCCATGCTATTATATAAAGCTGAAGAGTTTGTTTGTTTGTTTTATCACGCTAATTTTAGGAATTACTGTTTCGAATTGAAAAAATATTTTAGTGTTGCACAGCCATTTTATCGAGGAAGGCTACAGACTATATAACATCACGCAGTGTTTGGTTCAAACGATCGAGCTCCGGGATCAGCCGTTGTACGTCCAGCAGTCTAGATATACTAAGCTTTGTTGAATTCTAAACATTATGTTAATGATAATAACTGCTAAATATGCATGACAATTTAATATAATACTTACTACTTATTAGATTTTTTAACAGCTTCACACACATTTAAGGTCTTCTTTCGAAATAAAAGTCCCACTATATATACGTTATGCAAATCTATTAATTGATTATACGTGAAGGGCTAACCAACATGAATACAGACTTTATAATAAACATTTATAGTATAACATGTGACTTGTTAATCTATATGTTATTCTTAAAATTAGGAATAAGATAATACTTTTACACAGGCGAGGGACGCGCGGCTGCGACGAGCAAGTCCGTCGGCCGACAGTAATCGCAGCGAGTGACGACTGCCCGTAAACTGCAACAATATCAACCGGTACTTCAAATTACAATTATTTTCCCCCAAACATTATATATTTAAATTTAGTTCTTGATGTCAACCGATTGAACATGTTATAAATATTTATTGTTATTGTATTAGTGTACCCTTTGCCTAAATATTCGACAGTGGATAATATTATGTACGCGGTGTAATGTACACGTGTTTTACAATATTAATTACTTACGTAGATAAGCATTTCACAAACCTAAGTGGTGGAAGGTTAACTAGCGATCCGTAGGTTATTATACGTAATACAGTAAAAAACGTGCCTAATTCAATCTGGCAATTTAAATTCAGTCGTGGCTCTTACTACGAGCACGTCTAGAGCACGTCTCGTCATACAATTTATTGAAAGGTCTCTAATCCTTCGGCTACATACGTTGTAGTCCGCACTGGAGATCGCTATAAAACGAACTTACCTGGTCACCAACCCTATGGTATAAAATCGCCAACATTCCAGCTCTGTGAGAAAAGCGATATAATTATATATTCAATAAGTCTGTTTTCCATTTTTATATAGTAAGTCCCCTTTTTATCAAGAAAAGAATATTGTTTTTATCCCAAGGGAGCATTCCACGTTGTACTGTCAAAATCAGGCACAAATAGCATAATTGTGTTTCTCGATACTCCGTATGTGGATAACGGTCGACAGGGCGGGCGCGGGCGCGGGCGCGGGTGCGGGCGCGGGCGCGGGCGCGGCGACGTGTCGCCTC
Organism: Manduca sexta; assembly: GCF_014839805.1. NCBI lineage: Eukaryota > Metazoa > Arthropoda > Insecta > Lepidoptera > Sphingidae > Manduca > Manduca sexta. The sequence continues at coordinate 1,904,910 of NC_051142.1, read as the reverse complement.
TCTCTCAACTGCGAGTTAATCCACACAATATTCTAACTCATTTTATTGAAGCGCATATTTTTTACAGTTTTCAAATCCCGTACGTAACCTAACGACATATTTACATTAAGCAAGTCTTCACGGAGTATCTCTCTTGTAAAGGGAACTCATCCTGATGGTGTTTTTATTTGATTGACAACAGAGTAAGTAAGTATATCGCTTGGTAACAACCACGACTGTGCATAAACACTAACAGCCCGTACTTTAACTAATGAGCATTTAATGATATTGACTGCATTCAGCACACTTAAAAACATTAGATGCTAAGTTTCCATGTCTTTGTTTTATTAAAATTAAACTATTTTTCGGTATTTATATTTAAATTTCTTCCGATAATTCGAAGACTTTGCAGCCTTTGTAGTTACGGGGGGACCAAAGTGCTGGTCAGACTTCAAGACACTGTGAGCTCATTCTGCGTAGATCGGACCACCAACAGCTAAAATTTTCAAATTTTAAGAAGTTGTATAATTGTAAGTGTAGGTTGATATTGTAACTTTGACTTTGCGGATGACCAAGACCTCAGTCGGTGTCCCCGAAGGCTGCAAAGTCTTCGAAACGTAGGGAGAAAATTAAAATATAAAAACCGCGATAAAATCTGAAAAATAATTCCCACCAGAAATTTAAGTAAGTTTACAAATCGTAGACCAACTTATTAGTCGCCAGCGAGAATCGAACTTAATATATTTCATTTCACAGACAGCTCACCAGCTGCTGCTTTAGAGTCTGTCAAATGAAATAAGAAAAATGATTGGCTTGGATGCCTATGAATAAGTAAAACATGCGTTGCTAAATAATGGCTACGGCATACACAAACAAAGTGCCAGAGGCATCTCTCAGGGTGTAACGCTGAGTAACGCTAGGGGTTAAGCCGATGAAGCGCCTCAAGCAATCTTACAGACCGCATGAAGCACAACAGAACTGTTTACGCTATAGTTATCCGGAACAAGGCGGCTGTGACCGCAGCGTGGGTGGAAGTTGTTACTTAGAGCAGTGCATCGTCGACAACACTTTAGCAACTAAATCAAACTCGTAACTATTCCCGATGAAGACGACTGAACCCTGCACTCGATTAAGAACGACCGGTAGCGAAACGAACTAAGAACAATTTTGATGCCGCAGGCGACCGATTTGCTTTATACAAGTGAAAGATGAGACGCATACGCTGCGTGTTTGATCGTGAACATCAAGTCTGATTATTCTTAATATTTAGCAGAGCATCTAAATCTGCGGATTATGGAGTACTGTATGGCACTAAATTGTTCCCAACACTCGGAGGCTTCATATTACGTAACGAAAGATAAATTATAATAAATAGTCATATCTATGAACCGACATAAACCTCTATGTGATCCACAATTCGCTACAGGTGGCAACAATTTTGCTAATCTAGTGCCGACACCGCCCGTCAGCTCCCGACCTCCCCCGACACTACCCGACACTAACCGACACCGACCGAACCGCGTGCAGCCGCGCGCCGCCCCGAGCGTCTTATCCGATTATTTTAAATTCGTTATGTTATTAGGAGATTATAGAAGTTTGCCAGTTTATCTTAGCATTTAGACTGTTTAATGCAAGAGCAAAGTTGTTCGCGCCGGTGTGTTTTATAACTTGTTTTACTATTTAGTATTTACGTTTCTCATAAATATTCAGTGTGCGGCTGAAATTATTTGTTTACTAGACTAGAACTAGACGTGATTTCTCCCGCCTGATTTTTTTTTTCATCAGAATTGTATTAAATATCAAGTTAAAATAAAATGTAGCCTGATTTATTCAAAGATAGATAGATGATAGATGTAGTGACAATATCGGTTTAATTGTTCATAAGATCAGTTACTAGTAGTAGCTAATAAACTTACAGTTGTATATCTGTTCAGGGGCGATTGACATGGTGCATCTGCCACGACGCAAATATGTCCCTTATAAATATATAACGAAATCAATAATTGCTCGCGTATGAACGTTTGGTGTGCGCAGGGATTTATTTGTTTGTGTTTCATGCAACAACAAAAATATTTGTTTCTGTTCTGAAAATAACCATTTCGTTTGCACGGATGCCATAATAACTGATTTCATTAAGAGCAATAAATCCGCAATGAATGCGGAGTCGTTTATCTCATGCCGTGTTGTTTCAGAGGCGCGGCGGTGTGTCGGTGTGTCGGCGCGGCGGCGCGGCGGCGCGGCGGGTGCACTGCGGCCGCGAGTTAACAACTCAACCAGGGATGTTATGGAGCTCCGTAACCGTATCCGAAACTATCGGATATCCGAAATAAAAATATATCCGTAACAGTAACCGTATCCGTTTAAAAAGTTTCGGATAAGTTACGGATAATTTGTTTCGACAGGTTTTTGTTTCACCTTTCACACGCCATCTTGCATATGTAGTTTGTTTGTAATTTTTAGTCATTACATACTTAACCTCATTCATGAACCGTATTTTTTTTTATTAGGAGTAGGTAAGCTTACTTATTTAATAAAGTGAAGGAATAGTGGTGTGTTACTAAATTGATTTATAAGGACAAAATGCGTCCAAAGTATGTACTTCAATTTGAACATTTTTTTATCAAGTTGAAGGTAATTTTGCAAAATGTAAAGAGTGTGATAAAAACTTTTCACGGAGAGGAGGTGGCACTACTTCCCTGAAACTTCATCTCAAATTAAAACACATATCCCCCAATTAGTTCATCGATAATTAATAATCGACGATGACGGCGTACGACAGTTAGTAATCGTCGCCCTATTGTATTACATAATATTTTTATTTTACTTTAATCTAATATCCGTAACCGAAACTAACGGATAATCCGAAATAATTACATATCCGTTACCGTATCCGAAACCGATATAAATTTATTCCTATATCCATATCCGTATCCAGATCCAAAATTTCATGGCCATAACATTCCTGCTTTTAACCCAATGGTGCCATAGACAAGCGGCGCCACGGTACCTCAGTAGCGTGGTAAGGACAAAGCCACATGCGTACAAGTGATGTCACTGCGGTTTGTTTTACATACCCGTGCCATAATAATATTATTGTTTATATTTTGTGTACCATAATGCGGGTTAAATACCGGAAACTGAGCTAAATTTTATTTACACAGTTAATAGTTAGGTGTATGCACATAAGTATGAAACAATATGTCAATATGTGAGCTAAGCTCCACTAACTCACTTCAGTTCTCACTTTGTAACTCACCGAAGAACCGTTACTGTTTGATAGTGTTTATTATTAGTGAATGTTGTAAACTCTTGTAAGTGGCCTGGGTATCAACATATTTTAATATTTACTTAAAATGTACACAATGCTAAAAATAATCATGTTTCATATTTTTATAAAATATTTTTATTTCTAAATCTGAGGCTACGTTTTATCCCGGGAAAATATATAGCTGGACTTTTATCTCGGAAAACCCTAACACACGAGCGGAGCCGCCAGCAAAAGATACTAATTAATAAAATTTAATTTTGGATTAAAATAATTTATTTCTACCAACAACAGAACTTATCATAAAATGAATGAGCAATAAAATTATATAGTGTGTCTCGTGGCGTCACTCATTATCGCAACTGAAACAAATAGAAAACGAGCGAAGTTCTCATCGCCTAAATTATACAAAAGGCTAGATGGACCATGCAGTCTGCGAGGATAACGAATACTGAAATGGATCATTTTTCTTCCTTTCTTTCTCATTACAATAATCAAAGCATTGCTGTAAGGAGCATCTTCGTAGCTGTTGTCATCCACGCATACAGTCAGCGCACATGGAACATAACATCACACTCCGCCCGGTGAACGAGGCTGGTTACTTCAGCGCGTTGAGGCGAGCCGGTATCTAGACGTAACGATGCAAGGATTAAAAACTCATTTATGAGCAACTCACGTAGTTCTTTAAAACACATTAATAATGAATACAAAACGTGAGGAATTTGCGGTTTATGTATGCAATTAAAGCAAATAATATGCGATGAATAATACAATAACCGCATTGTTAAACTTAGTACGTTATATTCAACGGTATGAATCTAGTGCACTACGCTTGTGGTGACACAGTGGTGACGCTGCGGTGTGGCAGCGCTATTTCATTTTCACAACAGTTTATTTTAGCGAAATGCACAAATAAAACTAATTATCTAATTAATGTCAACTGTCCGCGCTTCTATTGCCTCTATTCTAGTTATAATCTAACATTATTTTACATTGGTATTTGACAAATGAGATAGATATTATGATGAAATAAATAATAAAGTAATCTTACAATTGTTTGGACTATCTCAAGGACGACTTCAAACCGGGTCAAAAATTGGCCGACAACTAAAATATAGTAATTTACATCCCGCATGTAAATATTATCTAGGTTCATAGGCTGATAATATTACACACGTCTTTTAGGGCTAGGGCAATGGTCTGCCAGCGCACTCGATCTTGACAAAGTGTGTTTTTCTCGCACCGCATACATGCCTTCTTTAATATCATCATATTTTGTTCCTTTCCTTTTAAGGTACTAACTATAAAAATACGTAACGCGGAAAATAATGATTAAACACTCAGTCACGACATTTGTTATTAAATAGTATTCGCATTATCTTAAAGTCCAAAAACCATTATTGATCACAATCTAGCACAACTCTGTGGAGCCCAGCAGATAATTGTCGGTCGCTATTTTTTCGCCGTTATAGAACTACTCTAATCAATTGAAAGAGACTAAATCCGTAAGCCTTAGGGACCGTCTTCTTGTGTCTTCCCAGCGAGTCCGATAATTGACGTAAACTAATTAGATGTCAGTTTTATTGCCGGCATTATACGATATTCTATCCGGTATAAGAAATTTATTTTAAAAGCAGTCCGGTTATTAAAGTGTTTATAGAAGCCGGTCATGTTGACATAAGTGATTATACATATACATAATCATCCAGAATACCAGAGAAATCCAAATATGTATTTTTTTATGAAAAATATGTACACGAGTTGTTCAGAATTAAAAATAGTCCACGACATATCGTTGAATCACGTGATATAGTTACCATCGCGTACAATCATTCACAAGAGTAGAGTAATCATCGTAATCTAAGAAGTTGGGAATATGGGAGTGAGTTTATTAATACAATAAAATAATTCTCCCGAAAGACTCAATAGATCCTAACCGAGCGATATTATCAGAATCATAACAGAACACAGACGTTATGCTTCATAAAAATAAAAAGGTAATATTTTACTACATCCGCAATCAAGGTGAAAGCCTTATTTACTACCGGCAGTTATTGCTGTTTCCATGACTAAGCTACCTGCCGGTCGCAGGGCGAGTTACCTAACGTCTAGGCTCTACCTAAGAACATATAACAATACTGAACACATTGTTCGCAACGTGTTTAAAACATTCGTTAAGTTTATTACGTTATTCGCGTCCAAAGTTTCGGAAAAATATATACGCGGCTCTACTGCACCAATTCAGTGCCAGCTGACTATAATGACAGCGCTCTGTTGCGACCCTGCACAAATTTGTCTCGCGGGTAGCGACCGGCTGACCCCGGAACGCAATCCCTCACTGTGCAACTATTGCTTATTTGCCTTGTATGATCACTCTCCCGTTGGGTGCATAACATATACGATAGCCTTCCACTAGCAGATTCCAAAATGCCCGGCATATTTTTCAAATGTTAATTACAAATAGGTTATATTAAAAAAGCGCCTCTCACCGAACGTTGATTGTTGCTTTATAACTACGCTCAAAGGTTATTTTGGTAAAAAAATGAATATGCAAATAAACGAAGTGACATGAAATTTTATATCCAGTAGACAGCAATTTGATTGGAAATTTAGCTGAGTACTGAGCTGTGCAGGCCCCGGGCAATGGCGGCGCCATGCGCTCTCAGAAACAAAATAAAATCGCCTATCTATAATAGTATTACAAATAGGAACTTGCAAGTTTAGATGTTACACTGGACTTGATTCACTCCTAACCAAATTTCCGCCACGGTGGCCAATCACAACGAAAATCAGCCAATACACAGGAGATATTATAGTGCACAAGTGTGTGCGCAATACACAGGTGCACTCTCTGTTCGTTCATCGTCATATTCCAGTGAGACGGCATTCCGACATGACTGGAGAAAAATCAGGCGCATTACCAACGGCTTAACACGCTTTCCGAGGCACGGGGGTATTACACCGTCAAAATCCTGACTCAAAAGTGCAATCGAAATTTTGTTAAAGCCTCAATTATTTCCACCCAACCCAGGATTCGAACCCAGGACTTCAGCGCGGTAGTCGTCCTCGTACCGTGTACCATTAAAACTACGCCACCGAGGCAGTAACACACACTGACTGGAGTTATACACCACTTGGCACCGCACTGCGCTCATCACATGTCACAGAAATACAGTCACAACTCATAACCAATCGTTATGTCCTGGATATTATCCTCTTTAAACAGAAACACAATGGCTGATGTATAATCAAAAATAAACAAAAGTGATAGAGCTTACCCAAATATGTCAGACTTATCGATATGGAATCTTGGCTCTCACAAACAAGAGTCGCGCATCAACTGGAGCTTACGCTACTGTGTGAGTATAAAATCATATTACATGCACGGGAGTCACCTGGCCCGCACGTGTAGGAGGAGGAACAGATCCACATAATAAACATGTTTTCCACGAATTGATGCACGCCGAGATAACCCGATATTGGTTTGACAGGTCGGCCAGCACAGTTTTGTTTACACATTTCTAGATGGCGAACTATCAAATACCAGCGTTCATGGAAGCCAGAAGTATTAAATACAATATATAAATGAAATTCAAGGATCACCAGTTTTGCAGCCTAGGCAACTAAAATAAAGAACATTTTTCGTAGTGTCCGGTATGATTTTAAAATTTCGCCGCATCTTAATTAATTAACTGAAATCAGCGTATGAACATCCAGTAAAGTATCTAATATAAAAGGCCGACGCAATACTGGCAACCGTCGAAAGATGCATCATGTCGTGTTGGTCGATACCATTTCCACCCATAAAAAAATCATACTAAATAGACTCGAGCTAGTCTAATTATATCGACTGTTAAGGCTGTACCTAGGACTACGCTATATTTTTTGCAGTAGGTACTTTGTTCAGTTGCTTCTTCATAAAAAAGTATCTATACGAACATACAACCAAAAGGGGCACAAACAAATATTCCCCCATCGAATGACATTCGTTTGATATGAAACCAGATTAGAGCCACACGAAGCAATCAAATGCAATATTACTTTAAGCCAAACAGCTTTATCCACTTCACATACGTGCGAGATTTATTGCACCAGTGATATGAGGGAATAACAGGACTTGTTGTTTTTTGAGGATAACAGAGAAGCCAGTAATGTTTTGATGTAAAATAGATTGTGCTTTGACAATATCGAACTAGAAATCTTATTTGTGTTAGGTAACGCGGTTGCGGTTCGGTTCGGCAACCAACCTGCAATTTCTCTGATCACATACCATGAACTCTTATTACCGAACGACTACGTCCTATTTGATGCAATATACCTGCATATTTCCTTCCACACTACTGAACTAGCCACAGTTAGCAACAGTGCGCAAACAACATTCATCCGAACGGCACGTTTGCCAGATCAAAGGGAAGTCAATGTCACCGTCGGTTTAAACATCTGTAAACAGAGACTAAGCCAAAAGCTTTAACTGCCAAAATCCTATCTCGACCATTCATTGCGCAAATAGATTTTTTATGCATTCGAATGACGCTTGCCGCATGAAAAGCTGTCTTTTCATGTGGCAGATATCACTGCATCGCACTCATCATTCTGAGACGTAAGGATGTCAATTATGTTTTGAAATCACCATCAAATATTAGAAATTGCATCCCCATAAAAGTCGACAACGCGCCCACAACTATTTCGGGAGTATGCAAGTTTTCACGGAATACTAAACTTTAAGTGACCTACCTACTTATTTATCTTATACCCGCTAAATGTTATAGATACATAGCGAAAAGCCTGCCAAAATAGCAAATACATCCATATTATATTCCAATAAATAGCATACATTTCACATCAGTAAAGGACATTATTCTGGCCGCTGAGGGACGCAACGCCTCTTGCTCTCTATATATACATATTTGAACTGCACTATACTTATTTAACATCGGGTCAAATGTATTGCTACCATACGAGAAATAAAATGATTTTTAAAAGCATCAAAAGAATCGGCCAATATTAAAAGCAGCAATCAGCAAGTTCATTTTCCCGTGAAGTAATCGCCGTGGACCGAACAGTGGTAGCGCGCTTCACAGGGTCGATGGGACCGGCTGTAATTAACCCGTCAACGGCGCGGCGGGACGTGGCGGCACAAAGCGAGGAGCGAGCGGACCGCGTGGGCCTCTTTGACAACTGCTGCATTTTTTATCATGTATTTTAGGGTTCCGTATCTCACAAGGAACTCTTATGGGATCAGTTTGGTGTTAATCTGTCCGTCTGTCTAGACATCAAGACTCTTGTTTCTCAGGAACGCGTGGAGTTGTCGATTGAAATGCACAATAAATACTCGGGTCTCTAAGGTCTCTTTCAGCTGTGAAGATATCAAACATGCCAGTCAACGCGATGAAAAGATATCAATAAAAGAAAACATCTTAAAATGGTAAATATATACTTTATTAACTAATTTATTTGTTGCATTAACCGTGTCAAAGGATCGAAAGGCAAAATTAAATTTGTCAAGATTGAACTTATACATATACTTAGATACATATAGAAGTTATGTACATACATACATGATGATATGATGAATAATACGACCACAATTAACACCTTGAAGAGCTCACTATATAGATAGACATGCCTATCTCTAAATGAATAGTTAGAGGAGTTAGTTCGTTATAAAAATGTTACCAACAAAAAAAAAATATCTTATGCACTTTTCTTAAATAAAAATAACGTAAGTATAACATTAGAACGTAGTCTGAAGCCAATTTTCCTTAATTACCATTTAAAATATTATATTATATTATTGATATCTTATATATATTTAAACAAACTTCAGATACTTTAATACTACTAGATTTGTATATCGATGTGTAGTGCGTAAGTACTGTGCACAACTTCCCTGTTCAACGTCTGTCCTCATGTAAATTAATCTCTGCAGAGTTCATCTTGTACAAATTATCTAAATATTTTCCCTCTGTCACAATGCGAGCATTGTTTAGTGTTCACATTTCACATATTTTAATAGAATATTCAAAATATTTTGCGTAACTGGTGGGCATGCTCTATAGCGGCGATAGCCTAGTTGGGTGTGGAAAGGGCTGCCGAGACGAATATCCGCAGGTTCAAATCCCAAAGGCACACACCTCTGACTTTTCTAAAATTATGTGTGTATTCTTTGTGAATTGTCGCTTGCTCTAACGGTGAATGAAAACATCGTGAGGAAACCTGCATACCTAACAAATTCTCTATAGGAATTTCGAGTGTGTGTGAAGTCTACCAACCAATCGCACTAAGCCAGTGTGGACTAAGGCCTAATCCCTCTTAGTATTAGAGGAGGCCCGTGCCCAACAGTGGGTCAGTATATAATACAGGGTTGATATTAATATATTATATATATTCTAGAGCGGAGTACTTCGAATGTAATTCGCAAGGTTCTCGATTCGTTTCCTATATTCGATGTATACCTATACTTCTTTAATCCGGGCACAATATGTGATGTAGAGTCCGGATAGATTGCCAACTGACGATGGGTAATCTCTCGCCAGTCGACATTGCTATGCCGGTCTGTTTGGAACCGGATATACACAAGCAAATCCCGGAACACGACAGCCGCGTGGGCCACTATGCTCAATATTGGGTTTTACATTTACGTGTACGGTGGTTGATATCCTAGTATATAGAAATATCGCATCCTCAGCATATCCAACTTTGTGCGCTTCTTAATCTAGAGTTAAGATTTTTTTAGGCGAAATAATGTCAGCGAACCTTTGCCTATTGCGCTCCAATCTACCCTTAAATAAGAATGAATTCATATATAAAGGATACAAACCATGATTATATTAAACGAATAAAAATGTTGTCCATGAAAACAACAGTTGATAAACACACACGCATAATCACGGGCAAATTGAACTTCGTCAAACAATCTATGGTCACATCGCAGCGCACGATGTACGCGAGCCGGAATATTAATGATTTATGCCGCTCATACAAATTGCCATCGAATATTGAATATAAATATATGAATACATCAGTTCAGGACTCCACTGGGCGCCGTTTAATTAACTCTACAAATTGTTTCCATTGTTTTGCATACGTTGATCTATATTTCACGATATCGTAATAATCGAACAAAAAAAAATACTTTTGTTTTTTCAATCCTTACAGAGTCCCGCACCGACTTGTGTAATCGATAATATGCGCATGTCGGGGCTACCCATCAGCTTATTAGCCATAAACTATTTTTTTTACAAATCATTATTTACTGGAAAAGAAATAAACCGCTTCAAAAACCACCAAAAGCCAAAACATTATTTAACATCAACTATGAATATACTGGTTACCAATTTTGTGATACGAACTGAAAACCTACCTCCCTTTTCGAAGTCTTTTAAAAGGAAACCCAGAAATTTCGCGACCCACGCTGGTGCGCTATCACGAAGCAATTAAGATATATTTTTTTTATGTAAAGAGATAGTTCAAATTTTGTAGCATATAAGGTGCAAAACCTCTCAAACTTCGACATATTTTAATAGCAGGCCAGGTCAAAGAACAGGTGATATAAAATAAGACTCACTGGAAATCAACACCAAAATATACACGTTTGAATAATGAATATAACTAAATGAATAGCTAGTCTTTTTGAAAGCAATCAATTTATATTCTCGTTAGTGTGTATCGGAGTGGAAGCCATAAGCCTGGATTGGCGAAAGTCCCGCGGGACGCCAGTGATTCACGCCGCCAACACCGGCCGGGATCCCGCGACAATCCCGCGGCCAAAACTTTCCTCAGCTTATTATTGTAAACGTTTGTTACTACGGTGCGACACACACGTCTAGATACCGCGTCTTCCAAATACTGTTTTCTAAAGAATTTAACCACAAACAACTAGACGGAAAAAATAACATTTCTAATATAATATTTATTTTCGAATATGTAATATAATGTGGAATGGGGGCGTTTGGAGAATTCCACCACGGTATCCCCTGCCTGTCGTAAAAGGCGACTAATAGGGGCCATCGGGGGGTCGTCGGCGGGCGGCTGGGGGCCGTCCGCCCTTAGTGTACGTTGTGCACATCTCGCACATTGTGATGACCCCCGAGATGGACGGCAGCGTGGAAGGTAGGCCTCATGCTGCCGTTAACGCCGAGAGCGTCCTTCGGTTACGCGGGGCTTCTGAGCCCCCCCATAGGAGACGGGCCGCAACAGGCGGCACCGCGCAGGGATGACTGCGGACGAAAACTTAAACATTTCAGTCAGAGGAAGCCCACAGTCGTCCCTAATGCGCCGAAGACGGCCACCGCGGAGTTTTAGTTGGTATGCCGTGCGTGTATATAGGTTAGGGACTCGGCCCGGCGGTCACCCGAAGGTCAAGATCAAATCCGGGTGGCTCAACGTCGGGCCGTAAGGCACGGTGACCCCAACATAACCGCTCAGTCGCCCCCCCCCCCCCCCCCGAAGGCTGGGCGGTAGTCATAAGGCACTTTCTCCGCGACAACAAAAAAAAAAAAAGGCTGAATCGGTCGATACTTATGGAATTTACGTTTTTTGTAAAACTAGATGTTGCTCGCAGTTTCGCCACACATAGGACACCAACGCCATCTATTAAAAAAATCCATTATTACCCACGGGAACAAATTTCGAGATAAAAAACCTATCTGTTAATTCAAGACATGGTCTACCTGTTTACCAAATTTTGTTGCTTTTACGTTTAATTCTAACAAAAAACAAACATCCAAATATTTGTACAAACTTTCGCATTTATAATATTATTAAGATTAATGATTTCTTATGTTTACGCGAATGTTAGACATTGAAATTAAACTAATTTTCGGATGCTACCGGGGTTTTAGTAAAAAAAATATATATTATTTTCTCCCTACGTTTCCAAGACTTTGCAGCCTTCATGGTCACGGGGGGGACTGAGGTGTTGTTCATCCGTAAAGTCAAAGATACAATATCTACCTATATTTTACAATTATACAACTTTTTAAAATTTTTTAGGTTCCGATTTAATTAAATGTAGAACTCGATCCCAGGCTTGTGCAAGCTTCCAACCATCTTCCCTATTGAAATTAGGATGTTTTTTTAATCTCAATAGCCTCGCGAATCATCCTAGGCAGGAATCGGTGTTCTTTGGCTAGGATTTGTGGTAGAATCTTATAAAGGCTTATTGTTTTTATACTGCACGTAAACGAATTAACTATCATGCTATCTATTTATATTCCTTATAATAGTTATAAACAATATAAATGGGAAATAAGTTTTAGTTAAAATCCCATTGAACATAGCATTACTAATACTGACGACAACATGTAGCCCCTGTTGTCCGCACTGTCCATCTAGATGTATATGAGAGTTCATGAACAGTGTCGATATTGTTCGCGACTGGAAGCGCGAAATAAATTGTACTCCATTGTTGCAACATTTGTTGCCGCGAGCGCGAAATGAGAGCTTTTGTTTGTTTTTGTTATTCACGTAACATTCGCGAACGATTATTGTAACATTGTATCGATCTATTCATTACGCGGTGTATTGTTTCAGTCTTTTTAGGTTTCTTCATTTAGCCAAATAAATCCACATGAAAGTCCGGCTCCACCGCGGTCTCCTAGCAAAACACAAAGTCACGCACGCTCGATCAATATTTTTTTTAATTCTGGACTTTGCCATTATTGATATTTCGTATTTGTACTATTACTATAAGAATAACGCTTCGCTTTACTTGAACTGCTAAAGTAAACAACTGTTGATTAGACGATAGTCTTGTTCACCTTTGTTGACAGTGATGATTAGTTTATTAAATCACTTGACGACGCCTGCGTCGCGCCGTGGTTGTATATAAGGAAAAGCTTTATCAATGCATACTGATAGAGTTTGATATAAACTCGTTTGCGATTTCCCCACAAAGAGTTAAAGCCGAACGGACTTTGCAAAAGTTAAATTGAACCTGAAACTTTGAGAAAACCAATAACCAATATATTTAGTAAAACTTGAAGTGTGGCACTTGTAGGAATCTACGACAACTTCTCTGAAAATTATTTAATATCGACATTCAGCAATCTGTTCCGCTTGAATAAGCTTAGCGGACGATTTCAGTCCGTGGCGCTGATTATAGCCTTGTACATAACTATAGTTGTATTCATTAAAGATAAAAGAAATGTGCAACTAGTGCAACTAAAAATTATAGTTGTTAAAAAAAATATTTTAATTTGTTATTCAAATTCAGAATGACTTAATAACACTTATTTATTATATTATAATATTATGCTCTCGATCAATAGAAGTGTTACCTACTTAGCAAGTTTTGATCCCCAGTCTATATTTTCTTCTGTCTTCGTAGCCGGCAACCCTAGCCTCAAGCCTATTACAGAGCTCTGGTAGAACCGATCACATTAAAATACAATTTATTTGCCTCTAAATTGTATTAAACGTCTCAGAACTCTTAAACGGATTTCATTAGCTAAATCGTTTTCAAATTGTTGTGATAAAATTGCTAGTTAGCTATATTTTGTGAAGCTATTTACTAGAACTTAACAATATAATATTTCACGCAGATTCAAAATTACTTTAATCGTTCGCCGTAATTTTAAATCACTAATTTGAAACTAACGCCTTTATATCAGAAACATTATTTTTATTCAAGTTTGAATACATTTACAGGTGAACTAATGACATTCCTGCTATATGCTTAGAATAGTATGGTGTGCAGTGAGTTCCCTTTTTGGAAGGGAAGATTTCAGAAGAATTACGGATACAGTAAGCGATTCTTCTGACCACACCGGTACTGTGTACAACCAGCCCCAGCGAGGAGGACACGTAGTATTACCTGGCCTCTACCCCCCCCCCCCTCTGTGCAATATTTCCTCCTTCTATTGCTTTCCACAAAAGCTTTTATATAACTTATTTTAGGTGTAGTTATCAATATTAAACAGAAACACCTCTATACGTAGTTCTTACCATGAAATCCTGTGGGTCCTGAGATATATGCTATCAGTTTTATTTAAGACTAGTTTTCACTCACGGGTCTGCACGCGTGAGATATTTTTACGGAATACAAGTCTCGTTTTATACTTCTCCGGAATAAGAAGTGTAACATTCAGGAGTCACTCAGTATCTTCCAAATACTGATTAAAAAAATATAAATCAGTGTAGTAGTTTCTGAGATTAACGCGTTCAAACAAACAAACTTTCAGCTTTATATATTAGTATAGATATCACAGTAATCGAATAAACCAGTATATGCCGACAATATCGTAAGATGGGCGCCAAAGCTTAACGTCAAGAAAGAATTCCGTTCCCTGAGAATGTGCGCTTCTTAAAACTTTAAAATAATAAAAAGACTTTGTAGACTAACTTTAAGGAAACTGCTAACAGAAAGTACACAGTGCATTCAATATTTCCAAACCGATTAAACAACATTCTCACCGACTAGAATACAGACATTTTTTGTTTAACTAATTACCTATATATTTACGCTTTTCAGTTATTTTTCCTTCACATGTGCTGTAAGACTTTATTGCTTATTTCCACATTTCATGATTCTAAGTCAACGGAAAGTACCTTATAGATATTGATTCCTCTGCGAAATTTGAAAATATGTGCGACGCAAACGATCATATCTTTTGATCACATTGACATACATGTTTGTTTCTTTCCCAGGCGACAAAAGTCGTAGACCCAAGTATTTGATATAAATTTCAATTTGGTACCGCTATGCGTTCCTGAGAAAAGGGGTCTCGATAGACAGACAGACTCACAGACGGAAAACAAAGTGATCCTATAAGTTCCTGTTATAGCAAGGAATCCTAAAAATACATAAGACAGCGAAATGGTTTAAATAACTTGTAATGATATAAAACTTGACTTGTAATCCTCACAGTCTCTGATAAATGCATTTTCACAATACAGATCATTTTAGTTTACACAGGACACTTTTTCACAATCCCTATATATAAATTCACATACTTACAATCTTGATTTCTTTCTGATAGGTAATATTAGGTACATTTTTGATGGGGAAAATGTAATGAACAGAAGAACAAGTAGTTAGCAGCTCACACACTGATTACGATACGTACTTATCAGTGAAAAGTCTGCGTTTAATTTATTGATATAAGTTCCAAACTGAAAATATCAAATAATTTATTCTCAAAAGCATAGCCTTTTATCACAATGAATAAATTAATGAAAACGTTTTGTATCAAAGAAACCTGTGCCGTTTAAAATTAAATTCATTTCATATTTCAACACATTTATAAATAGACTTTAGCTACTGGATTTAACTACATTATGATTTAAAATGTATAGTTTGTATGATCCGGGCTGTGATTCTCTACGACAGTGTACACAGGGGAATTAGCGTGGAATGGTATTCTGTATGCCAATAATTTCAATTTCACTCGTAAACGCAACGGCTTGCGATACATCTTATTATGAACTGACAAAGTAACGTGTGGCATGTCGAATCAAAGCCCTGTCAGTTTATTTTAGTTTTGAAAGTGATAAAACACCATAAGTTACTACGTAATCCAAGTATGAGTTACTAAATGGTAGAAGTCCATAAATTATATTATGACATAGCCTTGTTGCTGATGGGATTTTAAAGTTTAGGGAACTAATTTCCAGAAATCACCGACGGTAGCAAAATGTACTTCATACTATGTCCATTGCACGCCTCTAGATCGACTTATTCAAGCCAAACGCTGTATGAATTTGCACACAAGATCCTACCACTACATTATACAAATTCATGTTAATATATTATTAGTTTTAAGATGAAGTTAATTGAGTTATTACGAAGTTGAAGCAGTGCCGAAACCCCGGTGTACACCTGGCGCGCGCCCTTCACTAGAACTTGCCAACTTTGTATATTTGCACGCTTAATGTAATAAAACTATACGAGTTATACGCTGTTCACACAGGGCGAGAAGACAGAATTAAACTCCTTTTAGACTTCTTAGCCTAATAGTTTTTACGTGTATAGCATACGCAAAGGTTCCTCTATTTTCGAATCTAGTGAACAGTGCGCATGCGCAGGCCTGTACGAATTTAGATAACATTGCAGCCAGTCAGTGGGCGTTATGTAACCTACCAACTAATGCTTTAGGATAACGCTATGCAATGCGACTTTAGTTTAGTAAGTACTAATACTTACTTTATACACTGGAGCGTTTAACGAGATTTTATCTGCTTGACACGGTCGCTCATAAACAACACGAACACTATCCTTAACTATGATTTACTAAGTATTACGATATTATGATTAACAGAGCTACCACCCAATATACACAACTGCGCGTTTTATAATTTAATTAAATATAAAAAGCCACTGAGACCGACGGCTGGTACGTCAACTCGCACTCCATAACCAAGCCATTAGGCAACGGAAAATATCGCTCGGAAACTCAGTTACCGTTTGAAGTATGAATAATGCATGCTCCATACTGTAGGGATTTGTTTCACACTGGCACGGAACTTTAACAATTATATTAAAGTGCTTCTACTGCTCGGGAAGGCCGCTCGCTTACTGCAAAGTCAACGTAGATACTCCAGGGAATGACGCGATTGAATACTTTAAGCGCATATTTATTTGTTTGTTGCACCAATAAAGTGAATATCGCGTTAACATTTGGGACGAAGGTCCACTTCTGATAAAGGTTTACTCCTTGATACTTGACCTCATTGGCCGAAAGGGTAGGCTGATTGAACATTTGGACTAAAGCGTTAGGCGCTTAGACTTTCATTTCTCAGTGAACATGTTAGTCTGAATTTGGGTAGGATTGATAGTGATTCGCCCTTTGCGAAATCATTTGCCGAGTTAGTCGGCGGCGGCCTGCAAAGGCGAACTACTTGGTCGGGGTTTCGACGTAAAACGATGATTACTTGTACGGTATCTTCCTAACTGTCTTCTTTCAGGCCTCTAGGAAGAAGCAGTTTTGAAAAGCTGCATTTTAGATGGCGGTAAAAGTTTGGACAGTATGCTCGGGGATTTTAAGAACACGGGTAATCCCGTCGCCCTCGGGGCTTCACGTTTTTCGAGCGCCGTGATCTGAAATATGACATTTTGATTATCACTTTGCAATGAGGGTCGGGAGGCGGGTGAACAACAGCTATCAGCCATGAAATTGGCGGCGGCGGAACTGCCATACTGCTTTCGACAAAATTATTAACTGCAACAAGATGTTAATGGTTTACGTGGTACGGCGATGCGAGAACACGGAGATTCCAGGCTGACGGCCTACAATTCCGTTTTCTCGTCGTCATTGAACAACAGGCGTTGATTCAGACGATTATGCGGAGGCCACTTCATTTCTCACTAAAAAAACGATAGAAGTGCTAGAAAGCTTAATGTGTCAGTTTTTATTCGGATAAACGATTCGCCCTTCTCAAATCGACGACTTCATGTACGCGACGTTAAGCCTCACGTTAAAGGTAACGCACAGATCGCTGTCTCTTCGAGGTGGGATTCCTCGCGCAAGTTTTGAAGGAAGCGTTACGCCTCCTCACTACTCACCGCGCAGCGTCAGAAAGTCGCCATTGACTATGAAGACTACGTGGAATGCGAAGCGCCGTTTGTTATAGCAACGATTCGACATATTGACTGATTTTGCAAGATTATTATTTCAAATTATCCAATGTTTCCAAAACATATATTACACTACACATGAATAACAGCTGTGATTTAAATAGTAGCTATTATTTTCACTGTATTGTTCCTTTTTTATTACTTCGACAGTATCAGGATCTGAAATGATTTGTCAACATTAAATACGATGCCTGCTCATACTATATTGTCTCGCAATCGATTGCCCCATCACTTAATCGTCGTCAATTGCTCGCTGCAGCTGCTCTATTGGCTATCTACCGCGCTTTTTATTACCTTATAAAGACTTTATTCTACAATAGAAAAGGCAGGTAAGTGCCACTTTAGCGCCCACACCTAGACTACCTACATAACGACTCGCTATTTCGTTGGCTCACTATTACAAGGCCCTATGTTAATTTATACTTATGTTGCAATAAAGATATTAAAAATGTTCATATTGGTAAATGTTAAAAAAAACAATAATTCATGGTTTAGTATTTTGCTTTCGGGATCGTTTGAAATAAGACGTTTTTTATGAATAACTAATAAAGACTTAGATTTTGTGATATAAATATATAATTCAATTTGCACATGAAATATAACATAGAACCTAATAATAGTGAGGCAAGCGATTTGTCAATGACCGGCCTCGTGCCGTGTTGGATGATTACCCGGGAAAGCTGTAGACAAATCCCAAAAGGGAACTTTGTGTTTTGTGTGTGGAGTATGTACTGGCTAAAATGTGAATCCTCTAAGGACTCATTTACACTCTGAGCAGAAAAGAGTAAAATAAGATAATAAAGTTTGAAGTAATTTATATCAATGTTTTAAAGACATGTTGTCAATAGTAATCGTCAGAATATGCATATATACTGTTTTTTCCACTAGTGTTAATACTAATTGAATGCGAACACCTACAAACCGTCTATAATGCTAGACGTTTATGCTTGGTTATGATCTTTAACCACAAGGTGACCAATGTTTGGACTCGTCGCGATTCATTAAATTAAAATATTTAATCCACATTTTTTATTTCCAAACCACGTATATTAACGCGTAGGTGTCGAATGGCACTTTACTTGGTAAAATACGATTAAATATTTTAAAGAGCTATGGGAGATGGACTTATCGATAATACTCAGCTTAGAATGTCACCGGCTTTTACTTTTTAGTCCTGTAAAAACAAAGAACTGTAATTAACTAACCATGACAAGTGGCGGATATTTGTACACGAGGCAAACAAGCGGGAGCCACGCGTGTGCGGCGTGTCGACCAGTCGAGGAGAGCGGCGAGTAATTTGGAGACAGGTGTTTACTCTTATGTCTGTTCTCGAGCTACTTACAACTTTGAGTCGCGTAGTGTACACTGTACACTGTACACTTAACTACCGACACTGTACAAATTAAGATTGCGTTTACTGTTTTTTTGCTCGTTACTGATAGTAATTAAATGATGAAGCTGGAACTATATTTATCAATTACGATGCCCTCATCTCTTTATACAATTCTATAAAAAACAATCTGATGAATACTTAAGTCAAGTAGAGTATTTTGAACTTATATCAGAAAACATACCCCGACTCAATAAGACAGAAAAAGAAATGGCTAACGACATTTATCAGTCGGCCAATCATCAAACAAGGTAATCACGCAAAAATCACTTCGACAAGAGCGAATGGCAATTTGGTCGGAGGGAGGCACTCTCGGCACTACAGGCTGGCTCAAGAGGCGAGACAAAGCGGCCCGGAATCAATCAACATAATGAACGGCTTGGTTAAGACATCGGCACGCCAAACATATTAACACACTATGTGGAACATATTACATTATACCCTTACCTAGAAAGATTATTAATACTTTCATAAGCTCACGCCTTTATCTACGAAAGGGTAGATAAAGACATAACTAGTTCAAGCATAATTGACCCACCATGGCATAAAGAAGCGCGAGGTCGCGAGCTTATCGCTCTCCTAGCCATTTCATTCCCTATCTCATAAATATAACTATAATATATAAATAAATAAATCTCTCATAATATACATACGACTTACAGGGAAGTCACATACGATCTACAGTATGACATTCATGTAATCCCTTGACTTGGTAAATATCCATAAAATGTCCAAAGTTCTACTAAACTCTCAAATTAATCAAAAGAACTCAAACGCATCGATTTAAGAAAATTGAAAGTCAACAAATAAGTAGGTAATAAGTGAATTACTGCCTAAATAATAAATTGGTAAAGCTATATTGCGGTAGTAATCGCCTTAGTAGTGCAGTAAACAAGACCTAAGACGACTACACGCATCGCGGAGACTTACAGCGCAGCGCTCTGATCTTATGAATATTATAATGCATGTGCATACATGTTTTACTAATGGCATTAATGGTAAGTCACGTGCAATCACGACGGCTCGCCCGATTTTGATGGGGATCTGTGTGATGATCTTTGTTTATTATAGGACGTGACGCACTACTGTGATTTATTTTCATTTAGGTACTTTTTTAAAAATTGCGATAATATACCTGATACGATTAGTCTATTGTGTTGACATGTTATTCTATTTTTTTATTGTTTTAACGTCAGAGAGTGTAGAAAGCCATTTTGTCTAAGGTTCCACACATCTCATTAGTTTCGGATACCATGTTTATAATTGGGATAAAATCTTATAAATAAGTAACAATTAACCATGCTTTGGTGATGAAAAATATAGGATTAAAATATATAGGATTTTAAGCGTCTTCTACGTTTTGCTGGATTACGTACCTGCAAGTTTTCATAAACTTTAACTGCAGTGCATGTAGTGCTACATTGTGTGTTGTGTTATCAAAAGTAACGATAATAACAAAACCAATGCACTATAAGACGAAAATTACCAAAAAACGATACGCTATACTAGCTGTTGCTCGCAACTTCGCCCGCGTTAAAAGTGTTCCCCGCTACAAAAGTCCCTAAACCACTGTAATGTGACCAAATCGTAACGTAACTTATATAAAAAGCAAATAAAAATTTCGACGGAAGTAAGTTACTAATATAAAAGTAGCCTATACGTTAATCGAGTGCCTGGATTAAATGTGTGCCAAAGTTCATCTAGATCTGTGCAACACTTGCTAACTTTACTTGTAACAAACTATCGCATTTATGATATCAGTAAGAGCTAGGTGACAGCTCGCGATTGTCGCAAAAAGTATATACATGGCCAATGAAATCTCACAAATTCAAAAATAATTTGCAAGTTTATTGTGCGATATATCTCGCAGCCGATCAAAGAATCACAATAGATAGTTTGCGAGCCGGCGTTCGTGAGAACAAACTACAGTATAAAATCTTTTAGTAAAAAGTGGAGCGAAGAAATCTGTAGTCTATTTTAAATTATCTTATTGGATATTTCCTATGTTGAAGCTGCCTTTAACTATCTTCTGTGATAAAATCGGTATTAAGATGGTAGTACATAAAATTTATATTGTAAGAAAGTTTTATACAAATTTTAAACCTATACTTTATTATTATGCCTTCTTACAATATTATTTCAGTTGGAAATATTTTTAAAGGTATATTTATAAATAGATCTTGGTAAATAGTAAATAGCACTGATTTTGGGACAAAACAGCGTGCAAGCACTGTAGTATAACGGTTTGAAGAATCGATGTATAATGTCCGGTCTCAGGCCCCAGAATTGTAATTCCGCAGTACCAGTCCAGCAAACTTTATAGTTTTGTAAGTGTTTAAGGGCTCCTCACACCAAGCGTACGATATTCTCGAAGATAGATAATACAAAACACGTCGCGCCTAAACCGGCCTTAACACGCCTGACATACAAACGGCGCACGAGACATAACGTCGGTATTAAAACGTCAATCCGCGGCGGGATTTCACGTAAAGTTTGACGCAGTTATAACTAAGCTTTTTGGGATTGACGAGGGAGAAAGGACTGACCGATAAAAACGCAAATAGTTTGTGGAAAATATTTTGAAAAGAAGTACAATGTGATGTCAGGGATTAACTTCAGGTAACGAAACTCCAGCTCGTGTCCGCGGCGGTGGACACGCGTGTTACTATAACGTTCAATGATGTTTGAAATGGAAAACCTCATACAAATGAAATAAATAACAAAAAAACTTTAAGTTTTATTCAAAATAAAACTTTATTTTTGAATTTTGATTATTAGAGGGCGTAAAGAAGCCGTGGATCACGTACTGTTAAGTGACTATCACCGTCCAGAAATCTGCAATGCCAGAATATAGGTTACTAATTTTAGTAAATCAGTATATCTTCAATATACTCCAATAAGTTTAACTTAGTTAAATATAGCAACATTATTTCAATTGCATTTATTACTATTAAGTATATTTCCATCACATTATTTCCCACCGGCCCTCAAAACTATTCCTTTGATAATGTCGCTCCCAAATAAATGCGGTTCCATTTTTCGCGTCTCGCGTCCTCCTAACAGATTGAAGCCCTCCAGCTCGCCCCTCGCCCTTCCCCCAGTCACATCTCCCAGTTATTAGGACATTTTTCACGTCAAATATGCTTTAAGATGTGGATCGGATTGTGGGTACTAAGCTATTGTGAGAGTGAATCATGAGGTCAATGGATATTTATGGCGTCTTGAGGTAAACGACTACCTCTGACAGAACTATTTGATAGAATTCTAAAAGCAATGTGTTCATGAACACAGTTGTAATGGCATGACTATTATAATCATTTAAATACATGATTAAAATAATAATTAAAGTGGATATCAAGGTTGGTAGTAACAACTGAGACAACCTTCAAAAATGTATGAATGTCTACCCTCACAAACCCTTTACCCGTCACAATCAGGACTGTAATAAACTAGAATTACGGGCATACATATAACTCGTTTCTGCCAATCCTCCGGGGTCGAGGGTGAGTCTATATACGTGTGAATGAACTTGTACTTATTTTTAGTTTAATTAAATTCATACTAAACGATCCTCTGTCATCACTGTATGACTGCTCAGTAATTAGTTGCGAGAAAGTGCGTTTTACGTAATTAAAAACGAACGAGAGGTCGATGACCGGTGAGACGGCTTCAGAACTCTTATATTAAGTGTTTGATATCGTTAAGAAGGTCATCAGTAAAAAGATCGACGCAGAATCGAAATTCTCGTATGTCACCGACGAACGGTACAAGCTGGTTGCCCGTCTTACGATAAAACATGGCGCTATCATCATCTTAGGTGT
Source organism: Manduca sexta (assembly GCF_014839805.1). NCBI lineage: Eukaryota > Metazoa > Arthropoda > Insecta > Lepidoptera > Sphingidae > Manduca > Manduca sexta. Next base: position 1,881,880 of record NC_051142.1, on the reverse strand, counting down.
CTAATCTAATGGTGTCTAAGTAAACGAGCATGTAAGATTAATAAAAATAGGCGCCCTCGAAACTCTACACTTAATACTAATCTTATTGGTATTAGATTTTCTATTTCATTCAAAATTACTTATACGACTTAAAGTACATTAACATTAATAAAGTAATACGTGCGTTAGTAATAAACCCTAAGTTAGTTTAACGAGGTTTTGATTACCCGCGCCCGAATAATTTAACTAAAATGGATTAATTGAATACAGGGTATGCTTTCCCCTTCCGCTCTTACCTTTGTACCTTCTCTTCTCCTGTGGGGATAGAAAATAAAAATCTTTATTAACCACGGGATATGTGAATAATTATTAAATATCAAGTCAAAACAGAAAATATTCAAAACACTACAAGTTTATTTCACAATGTGTAAATGAATACCTTTATACGATAGTCAATTTATTATGTACTAGCTTCCGCTCGCAGCTTCGCCCGCGTGGATTTCGGACTTCAAAAATGGAGCCGGTCGCGAACGTTCGAGAATGTTCGTTTTACGAAGCTACTCGCTAGGTGATTCGCTAGCCTCTAGGTGCCAAGCAAGCCGCCTGCCTGTGCGTTCGCGACCTTATATATATACAAAAATAATCCTTATAGCATGATTCAGTATTCACGCATGATGGCTTATTATTAGGGTATTTCATGTATAACTTTGGTGTTTCTATACCGATTTCTATGATTCTTTTTTTATGGAATATTTAATAATGTTAACTTTTTTAATTAGGGATGACTGAGAGTTTTATAAACGTAAGAGTAGACAAATATAATGAGAAAGCTTCGAACTGCTAAGCTATCGGGAGTTACACGTGTTATTGTGAGTCAACCATAAAAGGTAGACATATGCTGTCGTGGGATATTTTTTACATAATTTTAAGGAGAACATTTCCGTCATACATGATTTCTGTGTAGCTTTAACCATTAAGGTTGCACACGCGACGGAAGCTTAAAAAATGGAGTAACTTCTCCCGTTTTCCCAACATTTCCCTTCACTGCTCTGCTCCTATTAATTGTAGCGTGATGAAAAGTATACTATAACCAGCACAGGAGTAGGACAAATAATTGTACCAAGTTTCGTTAAAATCCGTCGAGTAGTTTTTGTTTCTATAACGGTTATACAGACAGACAGACAGACAGACAGACAAAAATTTTACTAATTGCATTTTTGGCATCAGTATCGATCCCTAATCACCCCCTGATAGTTATTTTGGAAATATATTTCATGTACAGAATTGACCTCTCTACAGATTTATTGTAAGTATAGATAGATAGATATAGAAGAAGATAGATTAGACAAATGTAACTTGATTATAACTATTTATTTGGTAACATGGTTAATCTTTGAGTTCGGCCAATTTCAATATATTATTACTTACTATTCCCATTGAAAAAAACATTACTATAAGTGTTTTTTGTGCTCAGTATTAGACAGGAGCGTATTGGCACGGGATATGGCGATAGACTCAACCTTTGTCACTTCGTGGGACGTATGAGTATGCACTCTGAACATCGCATCTGTGTGTATTAACATCATTCCCACTTGTATACCAATTTTCCGGAAACCACTCTCACGATAAATTGTTATTGTACAAGATAAAATGAGCTGCTGACGTTCCTTACAACGATTTTTAACTCTGATTTTCAGGGTCGATTTAGAGATAGCTTTCCGGATTATTAACAGTTTTCTCCGCTTGGAGACTAGTATCTAAGCGATTTAGTCATGGTTTCTTCTTTAAAAACGTCAAGAATTGCAGTTTGTGATAAAAAATGACCGAGCAGGTCCGTTTTGGACCGGAATCTTATCTTTACGCTCTGTCCACCGCGGTTTTGTTTTTTTAAGCCCTTTGCGGTGGGTGTACAGAATAATTACGCGTAAAGAGCAAGATGCGTAGACTTTTATTTATTATAAATTAATTCAATGTACAATAAAACCAACACTCTTTATGTATTTTCACATTTATTTCATTTCTCTTAGACCACGTATATATCCTAAAATTTCATTAAATAGGAGAGGACTGCCTCGGTAGCATTGCATGTGCGGTACGACAACCGCGCTGAAATCTCGGGTTCGAAACTCGAGTTGGACAAATTGATATCAGGGTTTTCTGTTCTGTATCAGCCCGAAGTCTGGAATTTGCACCCTTATGGGATCAACTCTCCCGCAGTGGCGAAGGGTGAATTATTTCAATAGGTAATTCGAGGCAAAAAATTTGCCTTAGTTAACATATCGCGGTCAATTTAACCAAAAGCAAAATCTAAGACAAACGTAAATAAAACTAAAAGTGGACGTTTCGCCACTGCTCTCCCACTATCACATAAAGGGACGGAATCTGCCCTCCTGTGACTATATTGTGTGTCTGTGTCATTAAATAGGCTTTTCACCGTTTGAGGCTTGTTATGCGCGAATGTGTACATTGGTTGACCGCGTAACGTAGCAATCGAGTCATAAAACGACGTGATTTCCTTCATCACTGACCTAGGCGTTGAATGTGATTTCAGCAAAGGTTCTAGCAAGATCTTTGTCCTGAGATTAGATTTTCATACAAATAAATAAAATGATTTTTTATTACTTCGTAATGTATCATTGTTATTATAATTCAATAGACTTGGTTATGCAGTTGAGTGAATAATTATGTCTGAGTATAAGTAATATAACATATTCGACGCTTAAACAGTCGTTACGTTTCTATACTGCACCGCCACTTACAGAAGCCGACCACGGACGGTTCTCCTACACCGGACCATAGTTAATGACCGAAACCGCTCTCCCGACACTCTGGCAACCTAAAGGAACTAATATATAAAAGTACTTTATTTATTATAATATTTCCTATACAGCCAATGACGTGGCGAGCGTGTGCCTAGCCTTATTTGTGCAACTGAATAACCGAACAATCAAGTCGCCTTACTTTTGGTAAGCGCGATAACCGTTGCATAAACAATTCTGGAACTTAAAAAAAAAATAACAGCACTGGACTAAACTTCGTTTGGCACTCCACGACTCTAGATTTTCGAGTGAAAATGCTTAAACACAACAAATTTCTAAATATTCAGTAAGGCTCTCGCATACGAGATATCTAAGGCCTTATATATTAGTATGTCAACTATAATGAAGAAGCCGCAGAGAAACTGCTGACTATAGGAAATACATGTACACCTCACTCATAATTAACCTTATCCACATTTATATGAATAATAATAATATTATAAATAAATATGCAAAAACAACCCTTAAAAGTAAAAAGTTCCTCCACAACAACTTCTGTGAAAAAAACTTTGAGAGCGAATTTTTATAAACAAAAGATTCTATTTAGGTAGATGTTTTAGATACGCAAATGAAGGGTCCGTCAGAATATAAGGTTCTCTTCTCATAAAACGTATCGACATCTCGCGGCACACACCTGAACTATTTTTGGTTCAACATAAAAGAACGATACCGGATTTTCCGTAATAGGCTCTGAGTTTAAAAATCGTACTGAGTGTAAAAAACAAAAAAAACTTCAACCCATACTATTGGTTTACTGTAACATTATGCTTTATTATAGGGCAAGAAATACAACAAAAAATTAAGATAGATTAGGAAATAGGATACACAAGATTATACAACCAAGTATTTTTTTTTATTGCTGTGAATGACGAGACGAGCTTGCCGTTCGCATGATGGTAAGCAATACGACCGCCCATACACAGTAAAAACATCATCCAACACCTTGAAATAAAAAGTATTGTTTGGTATTCCACTGCGCTCGCCATCCTGAGACATGAGATGTTAAGTCTCATTATGTCCAGTAGTAACATTGGCTACAATGTCCTTCAAACCGGAACACAACAGTGACTACGCACTGTTGCTTGGTGGCAGAAATAGACATTGCGGTAGTGCCTACCCAGGCGGACTCTCACATATGAGAGGCCTACTACCAGTAAAAATTCACGTAAATTCAGTTTAAATTCACGAGCAATGTGAGCACTTCGCAGGGGCTAGATATAAGACAGAAATCCGTAATTTAGGGCGTCTATCCTCGTAGGCAAAACTATATTCAGGCCGACTTTTTCATTTAGCTTATGAAAACCTACATGAGAAACCACGTTGAATCAAACATAGAGTAAAATTCTATAGTTTTTCCGGCGACAATATGCTCGCAGGCTGTAGCGACGACCGACATCTGGCTTTAATGTCTCGTGCGCCCCTGATTTATAACAACTACTGTTTTTACTCACCTATTGTAAAGAATGTGATATTGCTTCACCTGGTATTCGATTCTTCTTTTATCCCACAAAGAAACCTTCACAAGTCCTTCACAATGGGTTCTAGAATGAATGGTTTGTATTTTAAGTTGTAAAAATATACTAGTCCCATACGATCAACACAGAGCATTCACTGGTCGCCAGCCTCTGTGCACGGTCGGATCAATAGAAATATAAGACTTTGTATATAACCGACTGTTAATCGGCTTATATGTATGAAATGTGAACTAATGTACAAAGTACTAATAATAGGACAATATTAAAAGATTTCGCGTTCTCTCGCGAAGCCGCTTGTAACAATAGTTCGTAAGTAGTCGCGACGGCGCCGAAATCTCTTACTTCAAGTTATTAAGTTTCATCACTTAAACATAATTAGAGACGACGAACTGAATTACAAAAAGTTATACTCGCAATTTCGTAGAAAAGTCATAATTAGTTGCTTCATAATCAGATAATGAGACAAATTACAATAGCCAAATATTATGAATCCCGAATTTCGCCACGGCGATATTATAGTAAACGAGTGCGTGCGCAAAACACAGGTGCACTCTCTGTTCCTTGATTCCCATAGTCCTGTGAGACGGCGATCCGACATGACCGGAGAGAGATCAAGTGCAGTACCAACAGCTTTACGTGCATTCTTAGGCCTATATCCCTATGAACACGACACCACCACCATCCTGACTCCAAGTTGTAACCGAGTAATTGTTAAGATAAAAAACTCGAGTCACAATTATTTTTGGCCCCACCCGGGGTTCGAAACCAGGGCCTCAACGCGGTAATTATACTCGTATCGTATAAGCATTACAACTACGCAACCAAGGCAATCCAAATATAATTGAGTCTAGTAAGTAGATAAAGTGTGTGACGAAAAATACGAAAATATAATACAAGTCCAATATAGCAATTTATGAAATAACCCGCTCCCCATATTCTCCAACCATAATTCCTCAAACAGTAATGATCCAAAATGATCACTATGTCTACAACATATTCCTTGGATCTTAAGCTATAAAAAAGTATCTCGGGCGCTGCCGCGGGTCTCGGCTCAGCGCGGCATGTGACGACGCACTAATAAATTCATAGTAATCGTCGTTTTATGTGCAAAGTTGCGACTCATCGGTTGTCCCCGACGTCACCCCCGGCCCCTTGTCACCCTCGCACTACTCTTCATTCACACGCCAGAGATTAACTTAACACGAGTTTTTGCAATTCTCGGCGTTCGCTTAATTGTTCGGTTTTAGTTTGTCAATAAATTATGGGGCATATTTGTGTGTCGTTTTGTGTGCTAATTAATAATAAACGCATGCCGCTCACTTTATTGTCATTTATATCTCCGTAATTCGTACCAAATGTAGAGTTATTTGTGCGACTATTCCCGACGATTCAGTCAGAAAAAATCCGTTCTATGGGATTAAAGAAGACAAAATTATCGATAATAAAGACAAACGCGCTGCACCAATGATAAAGTAATTAATAAAAAATATATATTTTAGCGTATACAACAGTGGTGAAGGGCCCATTTTACCCGATTCCTGCAAACTTCCCTTTCGTAATTATATAAAATTTTATAATCATTAGCAGACCGCATCCATGTATATTAGTACTTGTGTATACAAAATATGTTGTCGGGTTCCCTTTTGGAAAATTTCACCCTTCTCTGGTATACGACCAACTTGAATGTTTATTTCCTCAATGTCTTAAGCAGAGTGAAGAGATTACAAACACGTAACTGTAATCAACACATGAAAAGTGTCGCGAGTGGAAGTATGAATAAGTGCCTCCCATGCACCCGCATACACTCGTGAGTAATGTGTGCCATCCATAACGCCACGCAACCTCAATCGCGGAAACGAATTGACTTTCAAACGCTGTAGGCACCGTAGCCTCGTAGCTGATCGTAGCGACGCTACGAAACCCGTAGAACTCAAGTGCAGTGATATCGTCAAAGTCTACTTACTAGAGCCAAGCTGTGCTTTTCTAGAGCATACATTAACTCGAACAACTAGGGTTTTATTAATCTACTAGTTAAATAAACCACATGCTAAGTAACAATTAGTATGGTATTGCGTTACTTAAAACAATTCCTATACCCACCCATTTTCTTATAGATAAGCCACAGGAACTCACGCTTATCAGGATACGCACTGAGTTTGCCTTCCTTCTATAAAATAACTTATCAAATACAATAACACGAGTTAATTGGTTCAATAACAAGTAAATTTAGGTTTATAAATTAGGTAAAATTAGTTAATTGAATGAGACGGCTGAGAGGCAAAGGCAGGCAGAGAAGCGATTCGAAGCAAAATCTAAGAGTAATGGGTAGTGTGCGGGGACGGAAGGAGGCACGGGTCGAATGGTTGAGTAAACCGGTGAATGTACGATTGCGCTCGTATTTTTAAAATTCCGGAGCTTAATGTTATGACATCTACACCAGTATTTGAAATTAAATAAACTAACAATACCTAAATAGACAATATTAACAATATATAGATATCTTGATTGTACAGTATGAATAACCATAATTGATTCGTATATTTCTGCCTTCAAGGAACAAGACTATGTATTTTGTTTCAATTTGTAAGATATTGTAATTCCTTAAAATAATAAGGCACGATTTTAAGTGAAGAGGGCGCAAGAACAGAGTAAAGATAACAGGTTTTATTCGCATATATTTATTTAAACATTTTCATTCCTTTTGAAGAAACATTATGCAGTGCTGGACTATGCAAAAGCCAGTAATCTAAAGAGTTTAGTAAGCAATAAAGGGTGTATGGGAAACGCTCGGCGATCGAGAACGAGCACATTAAATCTGTTGGGAGCCGACGCCAGTACACACTATGCTAATAATGTTCCGACACAAACATTAGCATAGACAACACGCTCGCACGACGCGGCGTGACGTCACCACACGTGCGCTCTGACGTCACGTGCCACCACCAACAAATTAACGATATTCACATATACGAAAGGTTTCCGCAGAGTCATGTTACAACTTTGGTGGATTAACGTATGCACGAATGTGCTTAGATTTACGAGATGCCACCTTAACATAAATAGTTAAATTCTTAAGAACATTTCAACATTTATATAAAAAGACTGTTATATTCAAATTCTAAGGCTCGTGTTTCTACAAAATTTGGTAACAAAAGGTCCAATAACGTGATTAGCAAGTCGTTATCCTGACGACAAGGACCCCAACTCGAAGCACAAGCACAGCATACAAAACTTTAAGATACGAGGTATAACGAAAACCTGAATACAAAATTTCTTGTACTCCACTTGATCGCAAAAATTAATAAAGGCGTCTACTATGACCACAAGATCTACTGCTTAGTATGAAACATCATCCCGCCAAGAACTTGCTCGTCGTGTAATAACAAAATTAACACTATTCGTGTTGTACCGTGGCATGTCTCCTATAAAAGATCAGACGGAGCTTAATCGACCGGACCTGAAACAATACCAGTTTATCGAAGATATTATTATTATTCGTTTCTATTACTGAGTCTGAGCTAAAAAATACACCCGTGAGGATGTAGATATTATCCTAGGCAGCGGTTGAGCAACTAACGTAAATTATTTTATCCTGGATTAATAAAATGACAGTATTCAAGCTGTAGTCGAATCTAGCGGTTCCAGATGCATCTCACCTCACCTCACTACAAGTTATAATACAGTTTATGATGTAATTTGAATATAAAGTATAGAGTGCCAGCGAGCAGAACAGGACCGCGGTTCGTTATCTGAGTAATGAACACGGGCGGCGCGAAGGCGAGGCGCGCGCTCTCCCGCGGGAACACTACTTCACAGTCTCTTGATTTTTTGGCCGCGACTCGATTGCTATAACTGAGTTATGGGTAATGAGATAGATTTATGATGCACGGGCTTTTTAAGGAATATAATACCGCAGAAAGAGTTTAGTTTGTAATGTTCCAATCTTTGTATACCCACTATATTATCATAGCTTTTTTATTCGCACATCCTATTAATAAATGTCACGTAGGCAACTATATTTTTTTTGTGTAGAACTGTCACGCAAGCTACCTTCTTATAGTTATAACACACAAATACAAAACCGAACCTTTGACCTTTGCTCCGGCAGTCTGTTCCACTCCCCGTTAGAATATAAGCGCTTTTAGAAATCTTCTTCTTTTGTGGCACTGGATAAAGAGAAGTCCTTTTTACAACGCCACGAAGGGTTGCCGCTACACCATATCTTTTCAAGAAATAATTTGGTATATGTACGATCAATCGGCTGCTTAACTTCAGCCCTCTCTGCGACATCGACATCCGTACTAGTACCAAAGTAACCCAAGTAGAGTTGAACGGTCTAGTATCCGAACCAAGATCCTGCCTCCTACAGCCTACGCTGCCATTATGTTGCCATTTTTTCTAAACAAAGACAAATATTTTTATAACTAAAATATTTTAATAAACCAATTTATTTACCCCGACGTGCGTTATGAAATCCCCGATCTAAATCCCCCAACAATTATAAACGTCAGCTCGAATGAATAAATCTAAACATTTTGTTTGCCAACCAATCCATATCCATTACCGTCGTGTCGAATACAAATTTAATAATGCGTCTCGTTTGAATATTGTTTACCAAATATTTATTTGCTAAAAAAAGAACATAAATATATAAATAATATTATAGTTATATTTTTAAAGCCGCCACAAAAGAATTAAAAAGTACAGTATAGAAGAACCCCCCGTAGGTTAAACATCTAATAATAATAAAACATCTGACGTTTCTTATGAGCACTGTTATACTGGACAATGTGCCACTGCGGCTGTCAACAACAAATACAACCTGGAAGAAAATTTTGCTCTATACAAAAGGTCAAGTGATGAAATTTTAAGATACGATTAGTATGTTTATTTTTCTGTAAATACTCTAAATATCAAAAAGAGAGCGAACACATACAAAATACCTATATCTTAGAACAAAGTGAAATAGAACTCGTCTGCAAATAATACGTGAATCAGAAGACAGAGAAGTATTTAATGTAATAATTGTGAATGGAATACAATTCTGAGCGAGATTTCCGAAACGAATTTGTACACATTCGAGTAAGGAATTCAGGTCAGATGAGCAGAAAGTAGAAACATCTTATCGCGAGTAAAATAGATTTCCGCACAAGAGGACGGGCGCGAGGGCCGCGGCGGTCGCGGCGGTCGCGGCGGTATGAATAAATTATCGATTATTTTAAAATGTATCAGGACGGACATCGCTTAATAGGTTCACGACGACGATAGAATAATTTAATGTCGTTATTTTGAATAAATACACCAACAACTAGCACAGACTTTAGCTGAAATCTTTAAATTTTAAATTAAAATTTAAACCCGAGGCAATGAACAATCTGAGTAGTGGTTGGTGTAACTTTTTATGGTCAGCCGTAGTGCTCCTAATGTGTTATTGCTTCGCGAGCGAGATGTGCACAGCTCGACTTTCGTATAATCTGTCGGTTGTATAAAATAATGGCATTATCTGTAATTATTATCAAAAATTTAACAGTAATCAGGATTAGTATTACTTGTGGTTATTTTTATCCACAAATCGAGATAACATAAAAAGAAAAAAATACACTTTGTCAATTTTCTTTTACATTTTAGCATGGGAATTAACATTTTTTATTTAAGTTACATATAGTACTTTTATTTAATTATCATAAACTGCCGTCTATTCGACCCTCAAGAATTTCAATAGCGAGCGACGATATACAATATTCATTATTCATACATTCGAGCAGAGTTTCACATTCATCGTTATAAATAATAATTATTAACATTGCCTCTCATTAAGTCGCGAAAGCCTGACGGGGAGAGGACTAGTCTGCGAGACAGAGGACGCGTGTTTAATGCCACATTACACCGCACAATGACTTTCAGAAATTACTTATAATAATACAAAAATAATGTTAATCCAGTATTATAATATGCTACTAATGGGTGAGAAACAAATTTACAGTTTATTACTGAGAAGGATTTAGACATTTATTCCACCAATCTGGCTTATTACGGTGGATACTTTTCACATATCTTTAAAATTCATGATAATCCTAGGATATGTAAGTGTATTCAGGACATTTTCCTTTATCTTTAAGCGAGCGATAATTACCAACGAATACATGAAGTTTCGCTACGAAACATTAAACATTAGCCTTACAGAAGTTTGTTAATCTTCATAAAACGAACCCTATCGAGGACTATATTATTTTGACTTGTCTCAATTTAAATGCCCGAAACTTTGCTAATAAAAGTGGCTTGTTCGTAACAATAAGAAATTAAGCCAAAAAGCGGGCGGCGAGCTACAATAACTCTACGAAACAATACCGGTCTGGAACCGAGCCGACTTATCCCCTTCCCATTACAGGCATAATTGAAAATGGACCTCGACCGCGAGAACCGCTCCACGAAATATTGTACATATTGAAACGTCGTGACTATCTCTTCATTATTAATGTAGGAACTCAACAATATTTTTTTACAATAATATGTACTTCGTAAGGTGTAAAATATAAGTGAAGAAACATATTCAGTATTTTTTTATCGAATCTTGTTTGTAAAGTAGTCCATATCGCGAATGGGCCGGTCCGGTACGGTGCAGTAGTATTGAGGTGATATGCATGCACGTAAAGTTGATATAAATAATCAAACACCAAAGGAACAATTTGTAAGTTTGTTTGAAACGTGTAATCTCTAAAAGTACTAAAAAGACTATAATAGTGATATTATAATAATATCAGCCCTGTATTATATACTTGCCTTGCCCACTGCTGAGCACGGGTCTCCTCTACTACTAAGATGGATTAGGCCTTAGTCCACCTCGCTGGCCTAGTGCGTATTGGTAGACTTCACACACCTTCGAAATTCCTATAGAGAACTTCTCAGATGTGCAGGTTTCCTCACGATGTTTTCCTTCGCCGTTAAAGCGAACGATAAATTCACAAAGAATACACACATGTTTTTTTTTAGAGAAGTCAGAGGTGTGTGCCCTTAGGATTTGAACCTGCGGACATTCGTCTCGGCAGTCCGTTCCACCCCCAACTAGGCTATCGCCGCATTTGATATTACTCATATCAAACTACTTTATCTTTAAGTAACTTAGGGTATATTTAACTGTGGTTTAATTATATTTTTTCTTATTTCATGGAAAGTATAACGCGGGCGGGCCAGTGAACAAAACCTATGCACAAAGGCCTTCCTCATATTGATTTTTTATATTTGCGATCACACTATTGTGCGTATTCAGTAGAAAACAGATATGATTTGGCTTCTGAATAACAAGTGAGGTCCTAACCCGAGCCCTGGCTGCGACCTTCATTCCCTTCACTATATTAGTATTTTTCTGCAAACTCGTGCACTAGTTATCCTTACAAAGATCTTACTAAAATACCTGTAATTTTTGGGTGAAGTTCTCGACAACTCATGATGTTCGTGTGTCATTTTCCGCGTTATGAAATAGTAGTCTTGACATGTATTCTGATACTTTGAACTTTATTAGCGACACTCAGATGGTACACTCGATTATTCGATAAGTCAATTAAACAATTCGTTTATATTCGATTGGTCTATTCATACGATTGAACAGTCGAATGCATAGACATTGGTATTTAGACGAATGTTCAACTCTATTAATTGAAAACGATATTCAGAAATACTTAATCCAAATCACGTGCCTCACAAAGCTATAAGGTATCCAATGTCAGACGTATACGCAGCTCATGTGGTGTTTATTTATTTTCGACTTTGATTTATCTGTAAACTTCAAGAGCTGTATCGTGCCGATTCAACCTATAATCCCAGCGGTTGTTCTAAACTCTAAAGCCGAACCACTTTACATTTGAGATCAAAAGAATATCGGCGAAAGTTCCGACTCGTTTTCAATCAAAAAGTTATGAAGCGATAACTTATTCAACAGGAGTTGTACAAATATTTAGATCTTTGTTTTTTTTTTACAATTGATTACGAAGCAGTGTGTGGGTATGGTTTCTCTGACCGTTAATAATGTAAAAAATCGAGTTCGCCTCCTCTTACATACAAACATGCAACTATCTTGTGTATTGATTCAGTACCATTCAGATCGTCGATCAAAATTAGCTTCGTAAGGTGATGTTATTACAGACAGGTCTGTACAAATGTAACCGCGGTGCTGACTCGATGTCCCAGTGAGACACAGTGTACTCCGCGCGGACTGCCATCAGAGAACCACAACGCACTAAACACACTGGCGAACAGCGATTTTTTGCTGTATCACGTTGTAGGCTTTGCTTAAGGGAAGGCATCACATTCTTTTTTCCTGGATCGCGTCTATAGACAAGGATAAAAACTGTAAAAGCATATACCGAGAAGTCACGTGTCCCGTGTCTGCCAGCGTACAGCCTGGAGACAGACCGGTAGAATTTAAAATACCTTTAGGCTACGCAAATACTTAGCCTACATCTGGTCTACACTTACCACCATGTGATGGTCAAGAGCGCAGTGTAAGCAATCTACTGGACCACAATAAAATCTTAACATCGCGGCGGGAATCATTGTACGTCGTGGCCCGACCGTCCCTCTCCACAAAAACATTTTATATACGATCGCCCTAAGCTTCAACATGATATTTTCTATTCCTGGTATTGGACACAATGCACTATTTCTCTGGTAGCTAGTTGTATCTTCGTTATAAATGGAGACAACGAATGACGTCGACAGTTGTAAAACTTTAATATAATAAAAAGTATTTTTATAGAACATGAGAGAATGAGAAGGTAAATACCATACAAATCATAATAGTTTTATAGCGCAGCTTGCTTGGTTGTAATATTATATCGGTGCACATCGTCGAAATGGAAGCAATCACTACGATTACCGAAGATACGGTGCGCAGACCGAGCCCAAAAGTTTTTATAAGTTATTTTTAATATAACCGGTCAGCCCGATCCTTGCGTCCCAGCGGACTTCCTTTTGTAAGATTCAAACTCAGAAGATCCCAATTGCCCCTATAAAAATGGAGTAAACCAATTTCTCCCTCCATTAATTTAGGAGCAGACACTTCGAGATTCAATTTTTCACTATTTAAATAATTCCAAATTTATAAGCCGGCAGTAATTGATGGCGTTTGAAGGGTGGTGAGGTGGGTTGGGGACGGAGAGGGCTAAAGAGACTTGACAACTGTGACGTGCTCTTTTTCATAGGCACAAATTTAAGCTTGTGTTATGCCAGTACAATGTTGGAATGGGTTTTGTGCGTTAAAACGACAATAGTAATATTTAACTAACTTTATAATTATTAGAATAAAAACTCACCTCTTAAGTCTGCTTCAGAGTATAAATAAGTATTAAATGAATATATTAAAATACAATAAAAAGCGATTAAATTATGGATTTTACTCTATTTTTTCGGATTTTTTTCGCGGTTTTACATTATAATTTACTCCCGACGTTTCGAAGACTGCAGCCTTTATGTTCATGTGGTGAGGTGAGGTGTTCGTCGTTTGAAAATGCAAAGTTACAATACCACTACCTAGATTACTTTTTTAGCTGTTATCTTTCAGTTTGAAGAAAGTAACCACTGATAATTATTACTCAGCATTATTTAACTAAGAACAATTTTGTATTTAAAAAATTTAAAACTTGACTGATGTTGCCAACACTTTTGGGCCCCTTAGTGCTTATCTACAGCGAATCGGCTCATCTTACAATATAACAAGCAACGCTATAAAGTATTCTTTTGTATTTATAAGAATATAGGTGAATTTAAAAAAAATTGTGCCCACGCAGTTGGCAAAGAGCCCGGTGCCAAGACAATAGTGACCAAAATACCTTGCAGTTAGGGGCAAAGCATTCATCATTTTGAAGAGAAATAATAAACACACAAAAAAACGGAGATCTAAGAAGCTTTATGTTAATTAACCACTTTTCGTTCCCAAAGTTTCGGACTTGCCAAGTAAAAGAATATTATGAAGTGTAAAGTGTAACTTTGCGCTAACAAAAGCAGACGAGAGCCTTATTGAATCGTCGTATGATCTACAAATATTTATTTAGAAACTAGATGTTGTGGGACCGACAATATTTTCGCGTCTAGTTTTATCCGTTGCACATTCAGATATATTATTTGGAATGCATTGAACTAACTGTAACACTCACCCGAGTTCATGTGCGTAATGATTTTTTTATACTAGGCCGTGTCAGAATAAGATGTACCAACACGACACTAGAGTAATAAATACCTAGTCTTGCCATAAATATTGTAATAAAGAAAAAAGAAAATTGTTAACTGCAAATAACATTTATTACTTTTACAGTGTGTCAGTTTAATACATAAATATAAAACAATTAAAAATATAAAAAGCTTATTCGAAGTGGTCTCCATTGGCTGCAATACAGTCCTTTAAACGATGAGGCCAGTTATCAATAGAAGCACGCACTCTTTCCATGGGAAAATTCTTCACTGCCAATCGTATAGATTGTTTTAGGGACTCAAATTATCATGGCGTTTAGAGCAAGCTGTACTCTCTAAAACTGACCACAAATCATAATCCAGCGGATTAAGATCGGGACTAGACGACGGCCAGTCTTCAGCTCTGATGAAGTCCGAAACGTTCGATTCCAACCAAGACTGCGTGGACCGAGCTTTATGACCCGGCGCCGAGTCTTGCTGGAAGGCCCATACTTGGTTATTGAACATGGTGATGTTAAGGGGCTTAACTACCTTCTCAAGAATGGTATCTTGATACACTTGTGCCGATGTTTTGATACCTTTTTCACAAAAATATGGCTCAGTCACTCCTTCATAGCTAACACCCCACCAAACCATCACTGAAGTCGGATAATGTCCACGTTGCACTCTGTCGACTAATTGGGAAGCTTCCTTAGAGCTTTGAGCATAAATACGGTCATTTTGTTTGTTAAAATGTTGCTCAATTGTAAAAATTTTCTCATCCGTAAACAAAATTTTTCTGTGACCTCCCTTTGCGTACCGCTTCAGTAGTTGTTTCGATTTTACCACCCTATTCTTCTTTAAATTATCAGTTAAGAAATGGCCAGTGCGTCTCTTATAGGCTGCAAGTCCTAAGTCATCTTTTAAAATACGCGACATGGTTCTAGGTGCTATCTTCATTTCCCGAGATAAAATCTTTTGCTTTCGGACAGGATTTCTTCGAATTCTTTCCCTTACTGCTTTGACCACCTTTTTCGTACGAACACTACGTGGACGGCCAGATCTTTTTCTGTCACAAACAGAGGAGGTCTCATTGTACCTATTAATAGCCCGGTACACAAACATTTTACTAATACCAAGTGTATGGAGAGTTTTAAAAATTGCATTTGGCTCCATACCTACTTTGTGTAATGCTATCACAGCGATTCGGTTCTCTTTATCACCCCACACCATTTTAATATCGCAAAATATTTTACAATGTATTGGCGCCAAAATGAGAAAACACAATGAACAATCGTATAAAAATGACAGATTCGAAATTCAAATGTAATATTTTTTTATAATTAAGTGTAACAGTATTTATGGCCAGACTAAGTATAGGCACGAATATAAATTATGAGAAGGTGTAATAAAACATCCACCATTTGAATATATTATTAAATGACTGCCTTGGTGGCGTAGTTGTATTGCATGTCCGGTACAATAGCACTCTGAGGTCCTGGGTTCGAATCCCGGGTCGGGCAAAGTGATATTTGGGTTTTTCTGCTCAGTATCAGCCCGGAGTCTGGAATTTGTGCCCGATATGGCGTTAGGCTCGCCCCCTATCACATCATGGGACGGAACATACTTGGCGAAAAGTGGGTGCCCTAGTTGCGCCTCTGCATACCCCTTCGGGGATAAAATGCGTGATGTTATGTATGTATGTATGTATGTATTAAATTCCGTCTGCCCTTATAATCACCGCATTATATCGACATACAATATCAAGCATCAGTGCCGAGGGCTCCATATAACCCGATTCCTGCCGACTTCCCTTTCGTAATTGATGTAAATGTAATTATCATTAGAACGAATTGCATACCTCATGCATGTTATTAGTACTTATAATTTGTGTCGGGTTTTCTTTCAGAAAATTTATCCCTTCGCCACTGTCATTACAATGGCATTGCATTTACAGAAAGAATGTTGCATAGTTTTTCGTATCAACCGCCTGCCTGATCTAAACCAACTGTAGACATAATTGGCGAAGCAAATATTTGTTCGGTGCAGTGATCGAACGTGACGTCCTTTGTTTCATAGTTATCACCAACCGAACTATAGAAATAAGATTACCTCACTAAAGTACCCCGCTACATTTAGAAAGCGTCAGAGGGGTTTTTATCCTGAGATAAGTATTTTTGTTAATAGGCTTTAAGAAGACAGAGGATAGAGGTATATTATGTAAGTACCCTATTATCCTAGAATATAACTTATACGTAAGTAAAACCGAAAATAAAAGCTATATTATTAAACGGAGAAGCAATTTAGCATGGCAATAGCTAGAGCCCAGCTAGAATTTACGTTTAGTAGCATTTATGTGTAGTCTGTAGCAATCGTAAAGCGTTTGGTGTACGATTTATTATACCGAACTTTACAACTGACCCAGGGGCGACGGCTTAATAACACGACGCTGCTTTCTTATTTATCCCGAAGCGCTAATAAATGGATCGAGCGAGTTTCAGATTTTCCAGAGTCCGGCTATCGCCTATCATGAATAGAAATACAAAATGTTTATCTAACTTCTATTAAGCGCTGCTCCTATTTTCTCTATCTTTTACTCTTCGTTCTCTCGGTCTAATTCCGCCTCTTATTCTGAGCTGTCTAAACACGCAAGTCCGTACCGGTAGTTCTTAAGTTTAACTTTTTATATATTTTTTTAATTATGATTGATACTTCTCCTACGTCTACATGATTGATAAATATATTTTTTAACCCCAACTAATATATAGTATAAATTTGTTAAGTTTTCAAAAGTAATTAATTATAATTATTATGCAAATTGATGAGAAAAGTACTCAACAGTTTTTTTTTTGTCAGGTGGACATAAAATCGCGCTTTCAACGGTTAAGTGAAGCCTGTAGTGGCGAAAGGTAGAATTTTCCGAAAGGGAACCCGACGCAATATATAGGTACTAATAAACATTAATGCTGTCTGTAAATCAATGTTATGATAGCTAGATTCTACAAAAAAATTAAATAGAGGGAAGCCGGCAGGTATCAGGTTATACAGACACTTCGCCACTGGAAGCCTGTACTCGTGTACTCTTTTGGTATACTCAGATGGACTTAGACTAAATCAGACGCCCTTCACCGACAGGTCCGTGAGCCTACTACCTGCACGTCGTATGCCTAGCCTACGATCGTCAGTAATGAGATTGTACGAGGCGCAGGCTTACTTAACGCTACATGCAATCTTAGGGATTAATTCCTTCACAGCGAAGTGGTCATGTATATGGTTGTAGTTGTGGTGGATAAAGCTTTTCCCCGGCGAAAGAGAACTAGTGAAGGCCTCTAGTAATGTAACGCGAGCAAATATGGAAGAGTAAAAAACTATATTGTCACTTCTATACGGCCCTTAGTGGGCCTGATGTGGACCATACTGCTTCTGTATCTTGACTACGTTTATTCTGAAGTAGTATATTCTGTAATTCTGAAGCGCCGCCGTATTACCAGTATGTGTGTACTAAAATCAGTTCTCGTAAATGATCATGCAACGTTATATTGGGATCGATCTATTATCACGGACAGGGCTATTTTTGCCAATAAGCCTAATATTGTGATAGCAAATCGATTGTCGCGCCAGACAATACTTGTAGATGTTACCATTTTGCATACGATAACCCCGTTGAAGTCGAAAAAGACAAAATGTCTAATATTTAGACTTAGCACTCGAGGTTGCTAACATGTGTGATGTGGATTTTGCAATTATTGTCGTGATTGTCATTGTCATGAGTTGATGCCAAAAAGCCAGACGCGTAAGGCAGTATTGCTGGACACAGTACTCATTCTGAGGAGATTCTTCCCTTTGAATCCTTACCCATCGGTGACTTGGGTCTTGAGCCTCGCCATTGCAGGGTAATTCAATTTCTTTGTTATAATTTTATGTGCATTGATATACTTAGTCTGGCCATAAATACTGTTACACTTAATTATAAAAAAATATTACATTTGAATTTCGAATCTGTCATTTTTATACGATTGTTCATTGTGTTTTCTCATTTTGGCGCCAATACATTGTAAAATATTTTGCGATATTAAAATGGTGTGGGGTGATAAAGAGAACCGAATCGCTGTGATAGCATTACACAAAGTAGGTATGGAGCCAAATGCAATTTTTAAAACTCTCCATACACTTGGTATTAGTAAAATGTTTGTGTACCGGGCTATTAATAGGTACAATGAGACCTCCTCTGTTTGTGACAGAAAAAGATCTGGCCGTCCACGTAGTGTTCGTACGAAAAAGGTGGTCAAAGCAGTAAGGGAAAGAATTCGAAGAAATCCTGTCCGAAAGCAAAAGATTTTATCTCGGGAAATGAAGATAGCACCTAGAACCATGTCGCGTATTTTAAAAGATGACTTAGGACTTGCAGCCTATAAGAGACGCACTGGCCATTTCTTAACTGATAATTTAAAGAAGAATAGGGTGGTAAAATCGAAACAACTACTGAAGCGGTACGCAAAGGGAGGTCACAGAAAAATTTTGTTTACGGATGAGAAAATTTTTACAATTGAGCAACATTTTAACAAACAAAATGACCGTATTTATGCTCAAAGCTCTAAGGAAGCTTCCCAATTAGTCGACAGAGTGCAACGTGGACATTATCCGACTTCAGTGATGGTTTGGTGGGGTGTTAGCTATGAAGGAGTGACTGAGCCATATTTTTGTGAAAAAGGTATCAAAACATCGGCACAAGTGTATCAAGATACCATTCTTGAGAAGGTAGTTAAGCCCCTTAACATCACCATGTTCAATAACCAAGTATGGTCCTTCCAGCAAGACTCGGCGCCGGGTCATAAAGCTCGGTCCACGCAGTCTTGGTTGGAATCGAACGTTTCGGACTTCATCAGAGCTGAAGACTGGCCGTCGTCTAGTCCCGATCTTAATCCGCTGGATTATGATTTGTGGTCAGTTTTAGAGAGTACAGCTTGCTCTAAACGCCATGATAATTTGAGTCCCTAAAACAATCTATACGATTGGCAGTGAAGAATTTTCCCATGGAAAGAGTGCGTGCTTCTATTGATAACTGGCCTCATCGTTTAAAGGACTGTATTGCAGCCAATGGAGACCACTTCGAATAAGCTTTTTATATTTTTAATTGTTTTATATTTATGTATTAAACTGACACACTGTAAAAGTAATAAATGTTATTTGCAGTTAACAATTTTCTTTTTTCTTTATTACAATATTTATGGCAAGACTAGGTATACAATGTAAAAAAATACTTTTAAAATAAAGAACTAACAAAGTATATTGTAACAGACGCAACATAATCCTGATAACGCCCCTAAAGCAGATGAGTTAATTTCCCGGACATTATCGAAGCTTATCTTGAACCTTAGTTAAACTTACGGGCTCGTTTCGCTAACTCCTGCCCCAGTATCGCTAATTATCTAAATGCTGACTGTTACGACATGATCAGTTGGAATTAGTAGCAGCTCTTTGGATGTAATCCTTTGTTAATATTGATCAGAATTATATTATGATGCTGGTAATATATTACACAATTAGTTGTATATTTAGTCTGACAAAATATGTACCTATGTTGCTTTCTGTCTTTTAATAGTGTTCATATGTCATAAATTATGAATAATTTTCTACATTTAAATTCAACTGTGCAAGCATCGCGAGAGCGCTACTGTGCACACCAGTAGTGAAACGTAAAAATTTTCTAAAGGGATCCCGAAGCAATAAATTGTTTCCTCACATAATGTATCGCGTATTAATGGAAAACAAAACTAAGACAGCGCATCATTCCTAATTCTGAATCAGTAATCGTTATTAAATCTACTTACATACCGATTATCCGTAAGTTATTACAACGTTCATAATATTTAAGAATAATACATTGATGATGTAATAAATTAATCTTCTCATTAACTACAAATAAATAGGTATTAATTTGTTACAAGAGCAAATAATTATAATTATTAAAATTACAATCACAATACCTGCCTTCATTTGTATAAACTCACAACCTACCTTTGTAAATATTATTTTCACAAACATTTAGGTATGTTATTCGCAAACAGACAAACAGTTTATGTGTACATACATTACTTATAACTGTTATCAATATAGATAATCAACACACGCTATTCTTAAGCTTAAGTTGGTATCGTCGTGACAGTTTAACTTCAATAAATATCATAATCATTTCCTGGGCAACAAGGGCAGCTATCTTAACCGGTGTAGGTATAAGAAAACTTTGTTGAGACACTGTCCCATATGAAGATATTAATAAGATGCAGTGCAGTGCAGTTTTCAACATAATTCACGTGTGTTATTAAATCTAATAACTCACACAAATATAGAGTGGGGCCGAAATCGTTACGCAATCTAATAAATAGCCTAAGTAGGCAGGTAGCCTGTACCAAGATAATATGCCTGAAGAGAGCGTGAAAAGTAAGAGCCGTACCAATAAATATATTTAATATTTGTTTTACGAGTATTCCCGCATTATGAGCATCATGAAACTCAACATCTAACGTCTCAAGATAATATACTGCATATTGCTTTATAATTCCGCGAACCTGATAATGCTGCTTCCTTTTTATATACAAGCCACTCACCGTCTTCGTTCGTTCCAGTTCAATGAAAAATAATCCAAACTCTGATTTGGTCAATTAAGATTTACTAAAGATATTTGGTGTAGTGGGCGGATTATTTAGTACCGAAACCTACTCTGCCGCTATAAGCCAACGACCCCTTAAGCCGCATGGCGCGGTTGATAAGCCAGCCTATGCTTAGATCAATGGCCATATTGGAATCTCTATATTTAGTGTTCTTAAACCAAGCATTAGGTAATATTATGTAGAACGGCGATCTATTTAATTTTGTCCATACTATAAATGAGCTGTTTCAACATGGATGATTCAAACATGTTATATAAGACCAATAAATGTAAGGTTGCAAGTTATAAATACGCCAGTAGCATGAAAGGTACCTCTCAGGTGAATCTGTCTCTCTATAAAAGATTAGTATCAGTAAATTTGTTCAAGCAAGTAACAGATAACTTAATTTTGATACAATCTTTACTATTATCTATATATACATGTACTACATAATGGGATAGAGATTTTATCGGGTTAACCACCATAATGCAACAAAAATTAATATCGGAGTTGGCACTTCTTTAATATTAAAGGTTACAATTGTCCGCGACGGCACCAGAAACTACAGGTTAGATAAAAAATTCGCTATAACGCTAAATAAATCTTTCCTTTAAGAAATATAAATATAACCGCCTGGCTCCCAACAACACACAGTGCCGCAGCTGCCTTGCACAATAAACTACGAGAAAAACAGTTTAAATTTCAAAAATTACAAGGAAGATACATTTTAAAAGAGATTTGGGGCAATAAAGGATTTGTAGTACGTGAGTGTTGCCAACTCAACGTCAAATGAAAAAAGTTGGCACACACTGCTCGTATCGGTTTAAACTTGGTCGCGGCTTTGTGCCCCGCGCTGTTATTAAATGCGGTACTGGGACGGAGTAGGTGCCACTCGTGGAAGCGCGGACCCACTATACATATTAACACTATTCTCCATCGTGTAATAGGTAATTTGTATTTCTAGCAAATAACCTATAAAAGCATTATGATTAAAGTTGTTAAATGTTGCGAAAAAGAACGCTATTGATAATAATATAATTGACTACTAAATCTACATGTATTTTTTTATTACAATAGCGGACATACCATTTTCTGCTTGTAAAGTGGTGTAATTCTTTCAGCAGACAGCACAGAAGCTGGATCTGTGACACACTTGTACCTGTCGAGAACAAATTGCTTATTATAAACTTGCGTAAGTCGTTCGCAACTCTCTCTATAAAGCTGGGGGAACGTGACGATTCGTGCCGAGCACTGCTGGCATGGTCCCGAACATGATACTCCACGGGAGAGCAACATATATCATTTAAAGTTTTAATATTTAAAGCCACGCAAGCGGTGCAAATAGACGTCGTTTGCATAAAAGATGACACAAAATCAACCGCTGTCTCGTATAATCCTAACACGAACTTATAGCTCACTTGTTGCATTTCATAAAGCTTATGTGTGGCGCTGGCCATGAAATCCTATGTCTATTGCTACATTTTGATATAACGGTTCCTCCGAGTATCGACTCTTGCTAAAGTTTATAAACAACCGATACAAACGGCCTTTGGCATTTAGCCTGGAGTCAGATAGGTCAATCAACGTGTTTCAGAATAGATTAGGTTAGTGTGTCAAATGGCACAGATTTACTTAATATTATTTTGAAACGAGACTTTATAGATTGAACTGGCACTTGATTTGTTTACGTTTTATTTTATTTTTATTTTCTGTGTTAGGGACAAATGATAAGAGTAATAACTAATTAGAGACCTTTATTGATAAGCTTGACTGTCTAATAGCGTGGTTGTATTACAGTATGATGTAATACTGAGTTCTTAGGTTTGATCCACAAATCAGGTAAAGTGGTTTTTCTGCTTATCAGCACGGAGTCTGTAATATGTATCCGATAGGCTAATGCCCTCTCACATCAAGGGATTCGTGTTATCATATTACGCCTTCACTCAACCCTTCGGGAATACAAGACGTTGATACGCAATTATAATTCTATTTATGCGACTTTATGTTTGATCTCGGAACTTACTAACGACACAGTTCAATTTGTACAAATATGAGATTCAGCATTGGAAACTCAATATTCAGCATTGGAAGCTCCATATGGTTATTGGCTGAGTCGCTAACACAATATGATTGATGTAATAATAGTAATCGTGAGTATATTCAGGCATGCCTACAACTCTAATTAGACAGATATTGTAATTATTAGAACCAGGAGCCTAAGTATGCAGCCAATACGAACTACAGGCACTAAATAATATGAAACTGATACAATATCATGTGCGTTATGAAATGCCAAACAGTTTACAATTCTGGTAAGTTCTGGTTGTAATTACTAAACCCATAGCCGCGTGTATTGTCCCGGTTCGGCTTCAACAAAGTTTAGCGTCAAACAGACATACCTCACAACTCGAACTCTAGTTCTGACAATAGCTGACACACGCAGACGCCGAAATTAACCCCATAGTTTGTAGTTTAAAATACGTTTGTTTGCCGGTTTCAGAGTTAAAATTATATCAGCCCCGTATTAAACTGTAGCCATTTGTTCAACGCGCGCCTCGATTGTTAGGTTGGGTCTTTATGCCGCCCCACAGACCTAATGCGCGTCGGTATACTGCAAATACCGTAGTTAGCATTTTTTTCTTCACAACAAAAGGGTATTCTAAATAATTATGTCAGTCGCGGAGAGCAATGTAGTAAATGGCATTATAAACCGCTGAGTAATCAACTGCCAGCACACATGTATGAATTATGAACAGAAAGTAGCGCTACGTAGCAACGGCATGAGCTTTTGTGAGTTTCCTGCATTTCAGTCTTCTGTTAGCTATTTTCGTTATACTATCAATAATTTTTTAGTTTTGTTAGTTCTAAAAAATATTCTTTGCGGTCTCAGGTAAAACTACTAAATTTGATGTAAGTCGAACGAAGCTGTAAATAAAAGGGGATATTATCCGTTTTTACATCTTTATTTTCTTGATTTCTGGTAGACGTTAATAAAATAATGTCGGTATGTGTAATATAAACAAGTTAAAACTGCCAGAGCCATTACAGTATTGCACGACGTCGCGCTCACCTCCGCAATATAAGATGTTAACTCTGGTGGTCCCAATAATTACTCTTCAATGATCTCATGGATTGCAGCTGTGAAGTGAGCATAGAGACTTACTCAACATTTTTGAGCGCTACATTTCTTGGCACCGAACTACCCCGCCGCGCCGCACGGGGCCCATCTGTCGAAATGGCACCGTAAATCAGTGCCGAAAGTGACGGGTACATCAGATGTTAATTAGGCCTCCCAGCAGCCGATTAAAATATGAAACCATATCAATCATACTCCGTTTTGATTTGTGTAGAAAAAACATAATGAACTACTCCTAGAATTTTTAAGCATGACATTGTTCGCCTTGTTTTGGCTTTAATAAAAAACTGCGAGTTTCCTGTGTACAGTCATTTCCTTTTAATGAACATATTTGCCACTGTCTTCTATAGTAATGCAACAAGACCATGCAAAAGTACATCAAAAGGCTCCAGAAATGGTACCTACAGACGAAATACGCAGAAACAGTAGCTAACAATCACAGTGAGTAACACATGCACTCGTAATACTGCCCTGGTGCTCGGGGAACAAACGGAATGGCTTAGAGCAAAGTTATTGAGCAGAGCGTTTAATAAATACACTTCGTATCGTATTCGTATGTACATACAACTAAATGGTGAGACCAACATCTTATTGTGTCTCCCTGCTTATACTGCACCGTAGCTACCGTCGCGTCGCGCGCAATGGCAGACTCGCCGTAACTGCGATTCGTTTTTGGTTCAGCCAGTGTAACCACGTACAGGAAACAGCACATTAGTGTTGAACATTATAATGCAACGTGTTTATGTCGTCATGTCATTTAGATTGCCCAGACTCCACAATTAGCAATATAGTGATATTACCGCATCATAATAAAAAAAATGACGGAAAATATTACATGAAAAAGCCCTCAACAAAAATAACAATGCATGAAACGTCCCGCGACAATCCGACTTAACACAGTTTCAGGTGCATAGCGTTTGAGTGAAGCGGCACTCCGGGCTAATAGAGGTCCCTCGAAACCTCCCTCACTCCCCCTCGCGCTCGAGCGCATACCGACAACAGCGCTGTAACAATTACCGCGCGCTGTTCCACAACCTTTCAGGTCAAGGTGTTTCTAGATTCCTTTAAGTGTGAAGAAAATTACTTGCGC
Source organism: Manduca sexta (assembly GCF_014839805.1). Classification (NCBI taxonomy): domain Eukaryota; kingdom Metazoa; phylum Arthropoda; class Insecta; order Lepidoptera; family Sphingidae; genus Manduca; species Manduca sexta. The sequence goes on along the minus strand of NC_051142.1, from coordinate 1,856,570 downwards.
ATAAGTTTAAACGAATATTTCAGTGTAAATACAGATACCTTCCAACATAAATCCGTATACCAGCTTATTATGGTGATGTTACCTTTATCTTGATGTCCTTAGTGCTTATGGGCAATCTTATCATCTGCGATCTTGTCGTCGGTGTATAAATAGTGCCCAGTAATTATACTGGTTACAATGTCATTCAAACCATAATACAACAGCTTGCACTGTTTGGCGGCGGGATTAATTAAAGCAGGAGAATGTACTTCAGAAGATCTCGCGCACACAGCATCGAGCTTAGCCCGCCGGTAACTAGATTACACATCTGAATCAACGGCTTTACTTATCTCTACCCGAATGAATACCAGCTCATCACAACAATAATATAGCTACGTTAATTTAAATCGTTGTGTGGTTAGACAATGGCGACTGCGACATGGCTGTAATGTGTGGAATCCATATAAGCATACTAATGGCCTTTGAATTTCAATACGAGCTATTTAATGGGGGCGTTGTGATTTACTCGCCTCCCTTCAATAACGCCATTCGCTGACGACAGTTAATATCGGTGGCCGATATGTGATCCGACAAACTGTTCAATCGCTGAGGGTGCCGACATTAGGACAACTGTATGTTGTCCACAAAAATAATGAAACAATTTTGCGTACATTAAGAGTTAACAATATCGAAAATTATTTACATCCCATAGTATTATCTGAATAGTAATAGCTTTTACTGGAGATCTGACCGCGTGCCAATGTCCTTCACAGGGCCTCAAACTATCTCCGTGCCAAATTTCACCGAAATTGGTCCAGTGGTTCAATCGTGAAATCGTAATAGACAGAGCAACTTTCGCATTTATAAGATAAATTTGGAAGTATGGATATTAAAGGCCTAACAATTAGTATAGAATTACATTGACGTATATCAATGTATTTTTTTTTAAATTAAACAATGAACTAAGACAACCCACTTGCTCAGCCTTTAAAATTGAACTGTCTGTATGACTTAGACAATCATTTATTACTCATTTACGTTTGTGTAAAATATATTTCTAAAGATAAATATACATATATGTATGTATACTTCCTTCCGTGTCTTGGTATAATATAAGAATATCTACAAAAATTTCTTAGTTGGAAAAATAAATTGAACGATATGTTTTTAGTTGATAAATAATTTTTGATTGTATTTATCCGATTTGAGGCAGTCTGCGTCGGGCTCACCACGGACGCTCTTCGAGAATGAAATCGGGGAGATGTTACGCCGTGATATTGAAGTTGTGATTTATAGAACGCGAAATAAAGGAAATTATTTTCCTCAAATAATGATTTAATTATACTCGCAGTGTGATCACTGGCGGCCGACACTAACTGCTGTTATTACTTATCTATCTTTTATTCGCGGCGCCGTCCAGGTGAACGACTAGACGACCGACCGATCATTTTGTTGCACCAGCCTTAAAATTTATAATCTAAATTATATTGATCGAGATCTATGCCAAAATATGAAATGAAAATATTATGTTTGTAAATGTAGGCGTATGCACGCTGTACACTGTTTCATAGTTTTTATAATTTTGTTAGTATTGTTTTTTTTCGTAAATTTTTAGTTATTGTTAAATACTTTTATGTGGATTTTCTCCGCACTTTTACGGTGATGTGCGTGTATTAGCTTATATAATTAATCAGACTTTGTATAGAAAAGACTTATTCAAAAAAATATATATTTAATAACAATATTATAAAAGAATGGACAATTGATGATAAAAAATAAAACCCGGTGTTTCTTTCTGTCTTTCTTCTTCGGGTAGTCATCGCTTAGGTAGTTAGTGAAAGGCTGGTAGGTTAGCTAGGTTAGGGCTTTTATTGTCCTCACCGGTGAGGATCGCGACGCGTTTCTCCCTTATTGCTTATTTAAAAATACATATATACATCATTTTATTTCTTCTTCCCTGCCAGCCCGAGCTGGCTTCTTTATTTACTAAGTATATTTTTCATTTATTTTATTTTCAACATAAATTGTCTTTGTTTATATAAGCTAATTTAATTAAATAATAATTAAATATTCTCATGTACCTTGACTTATCATTAGTGCAACTATGTTCGCCTACGTGATGAATAAAGCATTTTTATTTTATTTTTATTTAACGTACCGGACGGATGAACTTTAACCCCACTTCAGACCTGGAAACATTTACATCAAATTTATTGGCAGCAAATACCTTATAAATCAACCAGAAATAAATATTATTATTACGTAATATGTATATACGTAACTTAACGCAATTGAGGTTGAGTGCACACCGATAAATTAGTCATACAGCAATTATGTTGTGTCTTAAATGAGAGTTATTAAAATTATGAAATGAAAACTTATTTTTGACAAATAGTAATTGTTTTTTGAAATATTTTACTCAAAGACTGTGTAGCTTTCTACTAATAAAAACATTTTTAGAATCACTACAAACGCACCAGAGATTAGTCTTACGTACAAAGAAACGTAAAAACATTACTTCTGCAAAGCGCAATGTACAGATGTATGCAAGCTATGATAGAGAAACGTGCGCGCGGAATTAGATTAATATGTATTGTTTATCTGAACGATGGGCTACAACAGTTTTCAGTATTTCAAAAACAACCTGCCAGAGGTCCATAATCGATTTTGTAAATCAGAGCAATTGTTTCCTCCCCTGCAATTTTCCCAGAAAAAGTAAAATACTCATCAGGAAAATAAAAAGCAAATTTACACCCCTCTATAGATACAAATGAATGATAATAAAGATATACTTGAATGGACGCGGCGCCGCAGGAAATACATTAAGCCCGCACTCAAAAAGATATCGCCGAAAGATAAATAACGCTCCGAAAATTATATAATGCCGATTGAATTTTTCTGTTCATCGCATTACATTTTTTTTGGTTAATAGGAGACTGGTGGGAAGAACATAGATTAGTTCTTTCTGCGCGCCGTAAGGCTCGTTCACTTGATGTAGATTCCTGAAGATCCCTGAAGATTCGAATTTTGATGCTCTTAACCTCTCTCACCGAATAACATCATAATATCTGTAAAGTCATTAGGTATGATGATGTCTTCCTAGCCGACTTCGGCCACGGCGACTGTAAAAACTTGACAGGTATATTTAACTTCAGCTAAGACTGAGCATCCTCTAGTCGCGCTTTTGCCCTTCGATGCGCTCTTACGTGACTTGTATAGCCAACTTTATTAAGGAAAGTACGAGCGCAATTTAGGCACATCAATAACCCGCCGACGTAATTATAATTAATGGCCACCGATGGACAGATCTTTAGCTGGTCACGTTTCTTATCAATTTCCTTACGACGCTCAGTTTCGAAGGCGTCCACCTGTATTTGTATGAGGCGTCTCCATTCTGTACGTCGCCTTGCCAGCGCCTCCCATTCAGAGGGCTCTATATTGCATCTCTTCATATGTCTTTTCAGTACATCCTTATATCTCAAATACTACCCACCGCTTTTACGCTTTGCTTTCTGGAGTTCTAAAAAGAAGATGCGCTGCGCCACTCTCCCCTCAGACATCCGCGACACATGCCCACACCAGCGCAGCTGCCGCTTCATTAGATGCTCCTCAATGCCCCCGATGTTCGCACGTCTTAGGATACTTGTATTCCTGACACGGTCAGACCACCGGATGTTCATAATATTTCGGAGACATTTAACGTGAAATCTGTCAAGTGTGCAAATGTGTTTGCAATAGAGGATCCATGTCTCTGAAGAGTACAGGAGATTAGGCAGCACTATCAGCCTATAGACATTAATTTTGGTAGAAAGTTTTAGATCGTGCGAACGAAATACTTTTGCCCGTAGTTTACCGTAAGCCGCAGCAGCAGGTCCTATCCTACTGTTTATTTCAGCATCTAGGTCGCATTTGGATGTTATAGTGCTACCAAGGTATTTGAATTTTTCTACACAATTTAAACTATTTTCACCAATACATAATGGAGCGTACATTTTTTTTACTCGATCAAAAAATTACCTGAGGCGAAGGGAAGTGAGCCGAACATAATGACGGAACCACATCAAAATTTCCACGTGATCAAGCCTTATGTTCCGGTGAGGATACAGGTCTGCTTACTGCCTAAGACGCGGTCTTAAAACTGGAACTCGTCTTGTGATTAAAGGTGCCAACTAAACCGTATTCGTTATTAAACATTATATTAATTAATCTAAATCTCATCAAACTATTACTATGCTACATCCTTACTATCTTCTAAACCATAATAGTTCACCAAATACGTATTATTGTGGCTGATATGCTAAGAAATAATGATAATGACAAGTCCTGGGACACTGAACACCGATCCGCGAGTACTACTCACACTTTACAGCTTTATAATTGAAAATTGATTCTCATAATGTAAAATATTTGCTCGCGCTGTAGGATACTTAACTAACGAGATTCTATCGTGTAAACTGTATTTTGAACAAAGCACTAGTAATCTCGCTTTTGTGTGCTGATGAAAGGTGTTAGAGGCCTCAGCGACGCTCTATGTGTGTACTTTAATAAATTATTGTTTGCCTTTTAATCTCCTATTTATGTCACTACAGTCTTTTTATGTTTACTGTTCACTTTCTTATATAATATTTTTTTTATTTACAGCTCTTTGCTTATTGGAATTAAATGTCAGAGGATTAATGTCCAATAATCCTTAATTGGTATTTACGCATTCTGTACAAGTATATGAAACTCATGGGAAAAGTGTAATGCAACTAGAGACACCGCCTTTAGCTATACGTTGTCATTCATTATATGGTGTTAAGTATTAAGTAGATATATTAATGAAGTCGCGTCGCTTAGTGACCTGCCGCACAGTAAATCGCGTGAAATTACCACTTTGTTATAGCATGCAGTATGTTCAGTGAGATTGATGGGTTTCCTCCGCTATCCAAGCAGTGTTCCTCGTTCTTATTACTCGACAGGGCGTCCACAATTCTCGTAGAATGGGTGTTCGTGGGCGAAGTTAATCACATACCATGAAATGAGCCACCTGTTCATTTATCTCGTTAATAAATATATTGTGCATGCATTTTTTTATTTTAAGCTTTCTCAGCATTTCTTTATTTATATTTAGTACACCTAAATATAAATTCACTCGCGCATAGTTTTCATACGACCGCACAATATTTGAGATACTTTTAGTGAAGTTACATGAACCGTAGCAACGCCGTTTAAAATTATAACTTAAAGTTCCATCAAATTTATATAAACAGTAATATATTATGCATTAGCAATCTTGAATCAATAGTTTAAAAAATGGTTAATATAACTTAACATAAAAAATGAATATCGCTAACCAAACCTGTATATACTTTGTTGTTCAATTTGTTTAGAGTTGAGTTATTTCTGCCCATATTTTTACCAGGTCCATTTAGCCGCAGTTTCGGATAGCACGATATTCATCCCAGGAGAGCACTCCTTTTACAGAATACAAATACGTGCTGCTTCGTAATAAACTGTACGCATACTCGATGTGGCCTAAAACCAATTTAATTTTGTTAGTGAAAGAGCGGCACTTTATCCAACCTTTTACTATTACACTAATAACTAATTCTCGTAACCTGAGACTTATCACTGAATTCACTGTCATTCGGGCTCATTTAAAATTTCAGCAAGACCGAATAATTAACTTCGCCTTTCAGACTTTCATAAAGCAGAACTTAATAATTCAGTGAACGAAGACACGGCAAAGTGCTCAGGCAAGAAATCAAGAATTCGTGCAGCGCGGCTCGAGCCTCGTTGAGCAGGATGGAGTGCTGTGACGGAGCGCATCTGACTTGGAGTTACGTATCAATGGTTAATTACCGCTCGCTGTAATGATGAAGAAACATATTACAGTGAAAAAACTTGAACATCGGGATAATGTCTTAAAGAATTTTGTCCATAAAATGCTCTATACGGCGTCTGCCACCCATCATAAAACCTATGAGCTGATACTGGTGGTAGGATATATTTTGTATCGTGTACATTTGTACTATTGTACAGGCCGACATAATTGTGTCGACAGTCGACATTCATTCCGGACCCCACTCTACTACAATCAGCTGCAGTGGAGTCACTATCCGTGGCCATAAAAAAAAGAATTATCAAATACTTTGTGGAGTTAGAAGAGGCCCGCGAACATTTACGATCAATACCATATTTATTTTGCAACTTGCGATATTATAACTTATTTCTGTATTATTTGCCTTTCTGAAAGTTCTGAAATTTACTCTGCACAAGACTTTAGTGTTTTCAGCTAGTCGTTACTATCGCCACAACACCGGCAACAAACTATTACAAATTCGACTAAACAATTTAATACAGAGCTGCTATGAAATACGTATTTACACTCAAGTAATACCCGTATTCATTTAAGAAACATAAAATTCATGCCTCGAATATGAAGCAAAATAGCATTTTTTTCATTATCATTGCTACAAATAAATAAGTTGTTTACCAAACTCGTGAAATCGGATTCCCTCTGTCGGCGCTCCACAAGTTGCGACTCGTGAGGCGTGAACATTGACGATGTTGCCAGATATTCCTTTTGGCATGAAGCCCTTCCATCACTCAGTTTTTTATTTAATAATATCACGAGGCAAGTAGCACAGGTGACGAAACGAAACAAAGCGGTGATAGTTACAATGATCCACTCACCAGCTAATATATCTTTGTTTGTAATAGACATGACCAAAGCAGTTTTAAGAAAACGAGACGTATTAAAGTAGTTGTTGACGTCACACTTTTATTCCATAATTGTTAATTTCAAAAATGCTGGCAACATTCAAACACTAGAAATTGTATCTCTAAAAAAATAATATAAATCGTGCTTCATTTCCACATGGCAAGTTAAAAGGACGTGCCGTAACTTTGAAGTGCTTTTGGCGGGATCTTACTGAAGGCGCCTGATTCTCATGCTTTCCGCCTTTGCGAATCTCCCATTACTTCTGTCTCTTTCACTCATAATCTTAAAGAATTCGTGTAAAAGAGAAACCTATTTCATCTATTTCAAAGGCCGGTAATACGGAATAAGACTCCACTGGATTTTAAAAAAGTTAATTGCGCTCAGGGCCTTGAGTTTTAATTGAAAGTGGCGGGATTAGCGGATTTGTCCTTATCACGTCCAATGGTGTTGTCTCGAGTTAAGGCAACACTTATTAATTGGATGCGGTTCATTTTGTTTTAATGTACGAAGCCGTGTATTCTCTATGAGCCTATATTAAAAATAAAAATTGTTTCCCTCGGCAGGCGGTTTTTTTATTATTTAGAATGCCATAACATAAATATGTAACGTAGCATTGAATTGGGCGTGAGAACAAAATCCGCCGATTCAATTTTAATACCAATATAATTCGTGTTCTAACTATTTATAATTAGCCTATGTTCGCATAGTGCTCGTTGTCATTAGACCACGTCAAGTGACTAAGTTAGAATAAATCCACTAAGTTTATAAACATCCTAAATTACAACCAATCAAAAATAGTCGCAAACGTCCTCTAATCAAACTGTTAGTTTCATTAAACCCATTGTGGTAGTTAAGAGTTTTGCGGAAATATGTCCGACGATGCACGGCCGACGCGCAGGGGATGCGCGGGGTCTGCGCGGGGCACGCGCGGGGGACATGCGGGACACAATTCCATTAAAGTACTTCACATCCGGGCCCAACTATGAACCAATTAGCTGACGACTGCACGGAACTATCGCAAACAATGCGCCTAAAGTAGCGAGGGCTTGACTGCCGCTCTCTTGATATTTGCCTCTGGAGACATAATAAATTCAGTATGGGACAACAAATTCAAAAGTACCTTTATAAGATATATAAAGGTACCTATTTGCAGAGAAAAAACATAAGTGATCAAATCAGAATCAGATAGATCTACCAGGATATACTGAGTCCACTTGCCAAGAGCCTAATTATCCAAATCAAAATTGATCTATGTTTGGTTTATTTATACTTCGCTACCCACAGAACGCATTGATGGAAGGTCTCTCATGCTACGGTGGGTACGTACCAACGCAATTTCTATTTGTGCTGCCAAACAGCAATGTGTATGCATTATTGTATCCGTATACTATTGTATATTTGACATCGCATGTCTCAGGATGATGAGCGCAGTGGAGTGCCACGTAATACTTTTTAATGAAAAGTTCTGGATGATGTTACTGTTTTTGTAGGAGTTGCAATCCTGAAAATAGGATCCGGCGAGTTTACAGATCTATCAGATATGGCAAAAATTAACAAATCTCGATACCCGAAGTGGAATTTAGAAAATATACATATCGTATCATATCGTACATATCATATTCAAACTTCTTCAAAAATATCGACTTCCTTTACGAATTCTAGCAATAACATCATTCATCATCAACAGCCAGTTGTCAATTCGGGCGACAAGGTGAAAATGTAATGTAGATAATCCCAATAATTCAACACAAGTACATGCTTGGAATATACAATTCAGTGTATGCGCGTACCCGTTCCTAATGTGGCCTAAAAATTTTGATCGTCTATTTTATAATAGCTAGATTTAATTACACTATCAGGCGTTCTTGTCTAATACCCTGTAACAATACCCTAAGTTTCAAGCTTGCCCTTGATTCATTACATAGGTACATCATTAGTTATTATAAAATTATTATAATCATTAATGTATTTTGAGAAAACTAATCATTAGATTTAATCAGCCTTCACTTTATCAATATATTCTACACTTATATTATAAAGCCGAAAATTGTATAATTTAAATTTTATAATCCGTACGAAAGGCTATGCGCTGATAGAAGCCATTCTAGTGCACGTGTAACTTTACACTTCTGAAGCGTAATTTGCGCTTTGTATAGCAATCGAACAATGTGGTATTGTTATGTAATTGGTGCGACGTGTCCGTCCGTCTGTACACTCGTTAATGGGGCAGTGTGCACTGTGCTGTCCGCTTGCTAATGAAGCAGTCGACTGTGCTCTCCTAATTGGTCTGGGCCCAGGTAGTTAATAACAACTTAAAGAAGTGGTGGGAGTATTTTTAGATCCTCTATTAGTCTAGTGACAATGTATTGTAAAATGTGAAATTTCGGATTCGGTTCTCTACTCTTATGTGGCTTCATATTATTGAGCTTATCCTTTTAAAGTCCTGCAGGCAAAACTGTATACACATCCTTTCTGCAACTAAAGCTGAATAAAAAATTAAAAGGAGAACGTCAATGCAATAAGTTCTTACTAATTATAACACGTTTCCTAGTAAGTGTAGACGTGCTGCTGATACTGCGCACGTGATTACCCGATTATATTAATATATAATCGGTATTACTACCCAATAGTATTTGCGCTGCGCGCTAATGCGCGCAGCGCAAATACTGTTGGGTAGTATGTCCTAGTGATGTAACGAATGTCATTTTTTGAACATTCGCGAATGCGAATGCGAATGTTTAGTTTTTGTTCAAATTTGGCGCCAATTTTCTATGATGATTATCTAAATTTTATTATTATCTAAGATGATAATTATCTAAACATTAGAAAGTTATGTAAAGACTGATAAAAAAATTATAGAAAAATTTGTTTTTGTTTCTTTCAATTGCTTTTAATTTCTTAGTTGCTAATGTGTTACAAGTTCTAGTGAGAATTACATTTTTAAGCTTTATTAAAGTAAACGAAATAATTTTGTTTATTTTTAAAGTTTAATATTCCTCTACTCAAGTTTAATTACTAACTTAAAAACATGGTAAAAAATAGTTAATTAATTGGTATGTTTTAAGAAAGAGAGGTATTTTTCTTTGAGAGTCTATAATTTTTTGTTTGTTAGTTTAGACTATATTTATAGTTTATTGTTGAAGAATATTGTTTTAGTTTAGATTTTGATTTTATTAACCTACTATTACACACACACACAGTATTACGAATATTATCTCGGAAGGGGTATGCAGAGGCGCAACCAGGGCACCCACTTTTCGCCAAGTGTGTTCCGTCTAATAGTGTGACAGGGGCGAGCCTATCGCCATGTCGGGCACAAATTTCACACTCCGGGCTGATACTGAGCAGAAAAACCCAAATATCACTTTGCCCGATCCGGGATTCGAACCCAGGACCTTTGAGCGCTGCCGTACCGCACATGCAGTAGAACTATGCCACCGAGACAGTCTATTATTATCTTCAAAAAATTTTTTTCTGATATTGACATTCGCAAAACATTCGCAGAAATTTTGCGAATGCGAATGCGAATGCGAATATCCAAAAATATGCGAATATTCGCGAATACGAATGCGAATGCGAATATTCGTTACATCACTAGTATGTCCTATAAACTTGTATATCTAAATGATAATGTACTCCGTATAATTACCGGGTATCATATCAATTAACGTCAACGTGAATGTGCACTAGGCAGTGCCATCCCCAACTTATAAAATCAGAGGATTGTTACTGTTTATAGGCAATCGTGGCCCATCGAAAGCTCGCCTCGTTACTTTTTGTATAAAAAAATATATTTCCGTACATTTCGTTCCGTATATTGTAATATTTAAAACAAAGTGCGCGGAGTCGTCGCTGCGTTTCGCGGACAGAGACAATAGCCGCGAACAATGGAACCTCCCGCGAGGAACCTAAAAAATACGTATAGTTATACTACGAATAGTTATATACGAAGCTCGCGAACTCTTCACATTGCTCTCAATATCTCTTAAATTTATATTTAAATCTTTCAAAATGACTATATTCCCCACCGTGGGCCTTTTTGAATATCAAATCTATGGGACATGGAAAGTAGCAAAAAAGCTGCTACTATCTTCAAACCTCTGAATAGATCTTTCTAAATTATATCTAGGAAACGTCTCGATCCTCGATCACATCAGAGAGTCTACTTCGAAAAACGAAATCCGTAGTTTCGGATGACGGATCGTACATTTTGTTACTACGAAGTGTTTCGGATTCGATGACGGATTCGACGACGGATCCGTAATCGGATTTTGACACTTATGACATTTTTACTTTCGTCGACCGCACTATGAAAACACATTTGACATAAAATACATCGTTTCTTCGTTCGGATTTTAGCGTCAATTTTACGAAAGCTCTAAGCCTTTCGTTTGATTTTCGTTTGGTACTTCAGAGGTTTTAAAATTGCTCAATAACTCCTGTATGAAGAATTGTTGCGAGAGGAAAGTGTTGAGCGAAGTTGGAAGCGTCTCTAACTGCGTAAAACCTTCATAACATGGAATTTGTAAGAACTTAAAGGACTTTACCACCCTTTTTTGAAACCATCTGCGAGGACATAGTTCCACTGATTCCTCCAAAGAACATATACGGGGAAGTGATACTACCAATAAGGTAAGCTACGGAAGAAATATTACTTTCTACCTTTCTCAAGAACCTAGCTGGTATTAGTATTGTAGTATTCTTAACGTCTTAATGATCTTGTTTTTGTTTTTTGATGCATTGTACTAAAATGTATATAATATTTGTCTGATAATTTCATATTTTGACTGCACTACATTTTTATGCCATGAGTTGTTAGGGAGCTGTGGAACTAAGTATAGATGGGTCCATGGCCCAGCAAACAGTCTCTGAGTGCCTCAGGCAAGTGTCTGAGTCAGCCTTATATATTGACTAAATTTATAAAATTTCCACAAAACCAACAAGAAAGGACTCTTATAAAAAAACAGTGAGTTAATAATTATTAATAATTCATCGAAAGTACCAAATAATCATCTACAAAGCATTAGCCTTTAATTTAAAATAAATTTCAAGACTTTATTTACTTAGGTTAAACAAGTCACTAATAATTTTTCATTTTGTCATAAATATGAAATTCCAGGCATATGTGGTTGCATTGACTGCACCCATATAACCATAAGAAAACTTATGAATTTTATGCCATCCTTTGTAAAAAGTGCCTATGACTTTGAATTTATTAGACTTTAAACATAATATGTTTTCTTGTTTCTGAATTGAATAATTAAACGACTACCAACTCGCTAGAGTTGCCATAACCAACATTACATCACGCATGGAAGATGAACTACCAAATATATGTTATCGGAAAATAAAACATTATTACAATAATTTTTATATTAGTTTTTTTAATTCATTTCTTTTAACTCTCTCAGAATCCCCTCCAGTACTTCTTTTATCAGTTCAGTCAATGCGAAGGACCCGATTAGAGGTACGCCTATGTCGCTGGGTGCACTTGTCGTCGTACTCTCCTTGAAACTGTTAGGTGGAATCATAAGAAAAATGTTAATTAATGATTTCTTATGTTTACGCGAATGTCATGACCATGAAGGCTGCAAAGTCTTCGAAACGTCGGGAGAAAATAAAATACTAATACCGCGATAGAATCCGAAAATTAGTTTAATTTCAAAAATGTTAATTGTTTGTTGTAAACATCCTAACACAGGGTGCATAAATAATGGTGGTTCGTATTCCTACTGGGATAAAAATAATAAAATTCACACAAAGATTCAATAAATTTTACCGTAAAATCCTGTAAAAACCCGTTGTGTATATCGATGGGCAAAACTAATGATTTCTTAAATAGATCAAACCAAAAGAATTTGCTTGTTACACAATAACTGCCTTTGCAATGAAAAAGATCATTTGTTTAAAGCGAGCAAATAACATTTTATTAATATACTTACCAATACAATAAATAATTTTACTTGTAAATTACAATTCTAATTTGTTGTGATTTTCTCCAGTCACTTGTCAATGTCCATCAAGTGTCAAAAATCTAATATTCCACAGATTAAACACAATGCAATAAGACTGTATATTGCAAAATCAGCAAAAATATTTGTTTTATTGTAACTAGTAAATATTTAGAGTTATGAAATAATATAGTTGTATTGCAGAAAACCTAATTAGACATCCAACTTATATGTTTATTTCACAAGAAGGTCATGATAGGTAGAAATTTACGGTTTTTGAAGATACACTTCTCTAATCCGACACAATATTTCCATTCGAACGATTGTTTATGGTTCCGAAAGTAACGATGACGGATCCGAAGTAATTTGGTAGTAGGGTTAAATCCGAAGTTCGTCGTTTCTTCGTTTCGGAACGACGTTTCGATGTTCGTTTTTCGAAGTAGGGCCTCAGGTCCATTCGATTGGGAACAACGATGCCACAGACAGACCTACAGACAAATACACAGAGACACAGATACATACCTTAAACTTATAACGCCCCATAATCAACCTAACTATATGTACTTATATAGAATTCCAAGCAAAGCTTTCAATCACATCTGTCGAATAGGTGTTTACAAGGCCAGCTATCGTATACGCAGTGTTAGTGCTCAAGGCGAGGGTGTCGTCTGTCGTCTCCGAGGTTAATGCGTAGCCGTCGACACGCCGCGGGCGCCGTGGGCGGGATGTTAATAGTCCTATTTGTACTCGTCGAACACGGCCGTACCTACTTGCTTTATATGTACGCGAGTCCGTCTGTAGGTGCAACACTTTATCTATTTCCGCAGTAAGTATGCAGTCACTGCTATTTCTTTGGTATGGTGGATCAGTTACATATAGGTGACTTGGAACTCGTTTTAAGTTATGAAGTATGAACGGATTTCGGTGCGGTGATTTTAAATTCTAATTTTGTATTGAAGTAGCTATTGTTTAATATCCACCTTAAAATAATATTTAATATCGACATATGGGACGACTTTCTTATTTCATCATTGAGTTGTTAAAAAAAAAATGAAACACCATCCTTTGAAATCGTTAAAAAAATCCAGACGGACTCTCATTACAATCATATACTTGCTTCCTACTTCCTTTGACTTTATGTTCGGGGGAATCCATAAAGAGATATCCCGACCATCAATAAACCGCGACAGCGTGTAAACAACGCGACGCGCGCCGTAATGTAAGGGCAGACATCACACGCACATCGCTCTAAATAACGATTGTAAATAACACTAACAAAAGAACTTGTCTGTTTATTTTACTCATTAATGTTAACAATACAGTGCCATTAGTCGATGAACACTGTTATATAGGGAACTCATTTCTGACATTAACTGGTAGCTTTAGTTCGCAAGTCTCCTCGCGTCTCTCATGTAACTCAAAATAAAATAGAGCATTTATTATTCAAGGACATATATGGTAAAATGTGAAAAGTTTTAGTAAATTACCACATATTATGTTATCGACTACAAACGGACTTACACACTTAACCTCTTAAATGATTATAATTTTGATATGTACGACTATAGAATTAGTCATAACTTTGTGAAGATTCGACTTCACACTAAGGATAAGCCTTTTCAAGTAATGCCTCCAATCGATTAAAAACTTGGACTCGCCTGACCCTGATTACGATAATAGAGATCCGCGGCTATCAATGCAATGAAATACATATATTATCGATTAATAAATAGATTTTATGAAAAACTCAAACCAAAGTTTAAAACAATAAACCAGCCATAAATAACCGTACCTCTAGCTTCCCACGAACGCTCTTGTATTTTATCAGACAATATTCCGAATTATAAATCAAGATGATCCCGAACAATTTACATTAAAGATAAACAACTATGGTATTTGAGTAACGGTAATTAAAAGTAAATAAGTTGAACTGAGTACATAACCTAATAAATACGGCTGTATTTTAAACGATAGGAAATAACCGGCGGTCAAGGACTCGAGGTTCTTATCTTGTGGTATAAGTGTGCCCGTTCCTGCACCCGATATTCAAGACTAGCTCCACTGCAATTTTAATTGAAGCGAGGTAAAGATGCCGAGAGTGTTAAGTCTCAAGCATTCTGAGTGCAATTTTTTTTTTCGAGCTTATAAGTGAATAAGATGGAGTACTTAACTTAATCCGTACTGCTATCAGGCGAGGCGGACACATAAACACGCACTGAACAAGCGAGATCTGTATTATAAATCTCTCGAATCACAAAGATTTAAGTAAAATTATGTTGTAATAGGTAATATTTTTTTTTCGGAACACTGTGTTGTAAATCCCAATTTCCTAGCGTTTGTTTAAGGCAATGTTGTAGTCAGGACGACATCGAGAAGCCGTGACAAATACCAGCCTTACATTGACAGCGGGATTCCGCGCCGGGTACTTACCTACCGGACAATCTCGCCAAATTACCGGACTTTCAGACATCTCCGGACAGCAACGTCCTCGTCGGACATTCATTAATTTGGGACAACCCGCAGCTAGCGTTTATTGGTACTAATGGTCTGTCAAGCCTCCCGCGATGCACGCACACACACAAACTGCCATTATAACCGGGTACAGCGTTACCCGCTTGGTCACAACCGCATTCGTGAAATATGATTGTGTGTAATTACGTGCTCTGTCCGGCCATTGTTTAATAGGTAGCAGTAGTACGCTAGAGTTTCCTGTATAAGTGCTAATGCTTTGTACGTGTTGGCCGCACAGAGCGCACCTAGTTGCTTGGTTCATCGTTCAATAACAACAATAAAACTTGCCGGACATAAAGACCGACGTCAGCTGTACAGTACCTTGTAAAACGGATAGATTTATTAAAAACAGCTGCCAGCTACCAATTAAATACTCGAACGCTTTTAACAAAATAAAAAGCTTTTTTGTCCGCTACAAAGGTTCGAGCACGTCGAAACTTGATGGATTTCTTTTTAAAACACCGTCCCGTGCCACGGAGTTTTAATTAAAGAACCTCAGATACTTTGGGAGGGAAATGAGCCTTATTATCACGCGCCGGGGTTTTAGACCGCCGCTTGGCACACGTATGATATTCATGTGAATATGAACTGTAACATTTATATTTCAGAAATTACTTTTACTCTACATATAGGTAGCTTCAAACGCAAGGATTTACAAAATCAACAAATGATTTAACATTACCTATATACAAATACGTGGCTAACAATTTTAGAGTCGGTGCTAATTAAACATTAACATTCATAGCTTAGTATGCAAAAAAATCTAAATCGGTTAATAAAAGGTAATAAACATTTTAAAAAAAAACTTAACACATCGAATTGGTCCCCTCCTACTTATTTTCTTTTATTTCATTTCGATTAAAAAGTTTAAAATCAAATGTAAAAAGAAAAAATAATGTTGTTTATGGGTTAATAAAATATTAAGCTAATAAGGTTTGGTATGGAAATAATTTTGCACCCTGGGAAGTACATAGGTTATTTATCCCGAGAAAATATATAGCGAGGATTTTATCCCGACCAGTCATTTGTGGGCAGAACCGCGATCAAAAGTTATATGACATCTACATCTCACGAATAAAAAATGATTTATATGCAGCGTTACTTGAGCGGGATTGTGTTGCAAACCCGAGGCAATCAGTGAGAGCAAATCGCAGGAGAAGTGGCGAACGGGAACGCTGCTGTCACAACGCAAAAAAATGTCAACGACGGGAAGAATGTCGTCTGATGAGACCGCGACACAATCTCCTTGTGTATAACATTGTTCAATTATATTATATTGAATGTTGTGTTGGAAGATGTGAGGATTTTATCTTGTATACGGGCGGAGCTGGGAGCAAAAGCTACTTTATAATATTAATAAAAATAGGAATGGTTGTTTTTTCAATAAAAACGAACTGCCAGTAGCTTTATGCTAATATTATGTTGATTATTCTGCTCTAGATATTCCAAAAGAGACTTGTTTGTATTTTCAATACAAATTACAACCTTGACTAAGTAAAATAACCTGTAATATTAAATATTAATCGCTTAACTGCTTTAACGCTACCAATAGACTGAGAAAAGTGTGGTGTTCGAATCTTAAGTCGGAAAATCCAAATTCTATCTATATTTTCGAATCATACTTGAATTTCATGAGATTGTCTAGTTCCAGAAAGATAGGCTCGCATCCACAGAACGCCGGTCTGGTAAAAATCACCAGAATTATACCGACATTATACTAAATACAGAACAATAACTAAAAACGTTAATTAGATGAACACCAGCTTACCAAGTAACGTGAAGCGGCTAGATTTTTACCATATTATTATGTGGCCCAAGTATGTTAATAAGTTCGGCGAAGGCACACGAGCTATACGGCCTACCGTCTTTACAACACAAGAGAGTCTTAAAAAAGGTTTTTTATTGAACCACGGATAAATTTAAGTGTAACCCGCGATTTATATACTCTCCGAGTGCAGACGAGCAAGAACGCGTCGTGTTACAGCTTATTCGGATGTATTTGTTATTCATAATGCATAATCATATATTCGTACACGAATTATTCACAAAGTTATTCGCCGATGTTCTAAATGAACCATAAGAGGCTCTGTTTGCGGCACGTGACCAGCTGCAATAAATCATGCCGAAGACCTCGCGTCCCACGCTCCACCCGCCTCCCTCGCACTCATATTGATTCACCCCAAACGGACGCCGTTTTGTTTAACGCAATTAACTAACACGGGTTTTGATATTTTATATCTATTTCATTTAATGGACATTAATTCCGGTATAATGACTGAGAATTTTAAACGGTAGCGAGGATAGTGCAATATTGGTAAAACTCACTTCTTTGGGTGATAAGTACCGTTGATGTTACCTCACCTCACCATGAGAAGAGATGACGATTTCTAGGTTGGGCAACTTAAATTTGTATTACATTTCCGATTCGAAAAGAACTCTGTCTAACCCTTGCGTAATTTAACGGCATGGGCTTGAGCAAATGAATGGCTTCTTAGAAAGTCCTTTACTACTTAATTTTTCACCGAAATTTTAAACGTCTAATATTCCAGTGTAGCAGCACAGTCTCGAACAAAAACAACATTCCGAATCAGTCGTGTGTAAAAATCCCAATCCCTTTCATTGTCGAAAAAACTATGCTATGAAAGTTCAAAATAAAAAAATTGTATATGATTTTATAACATACAACTACTTTATCACAACTTAAACAAACAATACAAATTCCAGACTTTGGAGTCACTTTGATTTCAGTTATATAAATAACCTCTTCCTTTTTTTGATGTCGGTTAAAAATAAAACTCTGTATTTACAGAGTTTTATTCTTAATTGGAGAATATTTATTCTCGAGTTAAGAATTAAATCACAGATGTCGTTGACTGTATGCGTTACACTCTAGTGTAACCGCTGAGTAGGTAGTAAGTGTACCTAGACAGATTGATTGACAAGGTTATTGTCCGCATGTCCGGGCGGAAGTGTCGTCGAGACTAGCTGTCGATCTAGAACTGTCAATACGGAACTACCCCCGTCGGATTTACATTTTACGATAAAACAACGGCATGTCATGTCGCTAGGGATGCGTTCAAATAATTAAATCGCTTAATAATATAAAACAAAATAAAATAGTAACTACTGTGCTGCACTAATGTATTGGTTATTACCTGTAAAATAGTTGTATGTGAAAATAAATAAAAATAAGAATATAAAAATACTCACTTTATACTTGTTTTCTGTATTTATATGATCCAGATATCAACTAGTCGGGCTGTTACAAAAATAACCAAAGATTGGTTTTCTGTACCTTACTTATATCTGAAACAATTAAATATTTTTTTAATTTTAATTCAGATAGAATATAATATTACTTATTATTGCAATTCGAATTCATATGGTTAAACACGTATCAGTATTGCAAAGTCTGGAATCGGCAGGTTTTTATAGGTGACAGCCCTAGAGTTCAGAAAGCAATCAACCTAGCTGAAATCAGTAAGCTATGACGGCACAATATATTTGTATACAATATGGACGGCCGTAGCTGTCGCCGACCGACTCTCGTTCACTATCCATCACGGTGGCGGGACGTAAACATCCGCAGTGACGCGTTCAACACAATTTTCGCCAATATTCTTCAATAAAATAATAAAATATTATCGAGAGACATTGTTTATAAAACTCCCGTTCCTGCTAAGGCACAACGCAGACACTGCCAGTTCATACGATTTTTTACAGAACAGACTGTTATTTTATGAGCAGGATTGCAAATGTAATTTAAATTATATTATTTTATTTTATGCCGCTCCAGGTTTAGTCGATTGGATTTCATCTTATCCCATGTTAACGGTGATGTGCGTGCATTAGCTTATATAACTATTGTGACTATGTACAAGAAAGACTTGGAAAAAAAATACAAAAGAAGTACTGAACAATTGATGGCAAAAAAGAAAGCCCGGAGTTTCTTTCTGCCTTTCTTCTTCGGGTAGTCATCACTTAGGTAGCTAGTGAAAGGCTGGTAGGTTAGCTAGGCTAGGGCTCATGTCCTCGCCGGTGAGGATCGCGACGCGTTACCCTTCTATTTCCCCTACTTGCCAGCCCGAGCTGGTTACTTCGGTTTGTACCTTGTCTTTTGTATAAACTTTATCCCTAATTTAAAATGTCCATAGTTATATAAGTAATTTTAATAGTTGTTTAGAAATAATAATTATTCTTATGCTTTGTTTTGACGTATCATAAGTGCAACTTTGTTCGCCTACGTGATAAATAAAGTATTTATTTTATTTTATTTTATTTAAACAATTACATGGTGCACATGAATGGTATGAAAACTAATTATTGACAACTCGTGGCTGCTATTTGTCTTGTAATAGTACCATTACATTGTCCTACCGCCTATTCTCATCCGTTTCGCCCGCGAGACCACGGCCCGTGAGTATCCCTGTGAACATATAATAGCCGGCCAGTAAACAAAGACCCGCGGGCTGCTTATTCAACATTTTCGCCGCAAATTAAGAGTCGATGTAGCCTTTCCGTGGCATACGATCTTTATAGATATATTTTTTGTTCTTCTTTACTCTAAGCCCAGTGCGGTCAAATAGCAAAGAAATTCTCTATCCAAGATGATCGTCAAATTGATAACTGCTTATCTGAATGTACGTACCTGCTCTAGCTGAGTAAATCGATTAGCTGGGATAAGCCAGTATGTTTGTTTTCCACAATATGTACAATCACCCACATAAACAGTCAATCAAATTCGAAACATCAAATTTCCGATACATTATTTTTCACGTAAATAAAATAAAAGGGATTTATTTCACAAAAATAAAAAAAATATTATAATGAAACTTAACATGTACACACGATTTGCAGTTTTAAATTTGTCCAGTTATTTTATGGCAGATTGTACATTCGCTATCCGATCGAATCACCAGAAAGCATAGTCAATACAAAAACAGCTTTATAAAATTCTTTTAGCTTTAGAACACATCTGTTTTCTGGAAAGAAAAACACGTGCAGTATCTGAAGAATGTTTAATAAAGCGAGGATGTGTATACAAGCTATCGAGCATGCTCGCCGCAGCGGTCAAATGAACTCGGATGGTATAGTAACGTGACTGCGCCTTCAAAAATGCTTTTCGCCCGGTTACTAATGAATATTATAAACCATATTTCTAATTAAATATGATTGGTTCCTTTGTTCCTTGCGCCAAATAATTTGAGCGTTACACGTAAACTACTAACTAAATAAATTCATGATTATCTCCAAAACAAATACCAAAACAAGCGGTTTATTACAAATCTGTACATAAAAATAATTTTAGTAAGTGGGTCGCCTCGATCCTTGTTTAGGCATTCCAAACTCTCTCAATAAATACAAAAAGTTGCCCTGTCTCGTCGATGTAATCAATAAAATGTATATACAAAAGAAACCGCACGTTATTATTTTGTTGTTGAATCTCAGTGAATATATAATAACTGGTGGCTCTTCTGAAGACACACGCACACGTGCCTATAAAAACGATACTACTAAATAATTTTGTGCGAAATCCTGCTGAATAACACTATTCTTGTTGTTAGTTCGCAGTGACATGAAGTTCCAACAGCTCAGTAGCATACAGAGCTGTGTAATTAGAAGTCGTTTGTTGTGGTCACTACTATTTATGGCCATTTAGGAAAGAGACGTGCTCGAATCTTTTCGTTTCTATAAAAATAATAGTAGCAGCACGTTGCCTTACGCCCACGACTTCCCGGGATTGTTTCGCGCCACAAACTTTGCAAATTAACAAATGGTACCAACTATAAATGAGTAAAACTCCCGGCATGAAGTCATCCGCTTCAGCGGTTTTTATCATTTATAAACTTCAAAAAGACGCACCGTAAAAGAAATTGAAACAAGTTTAACAATGTTTCGTCCCTGACAGCTAATCGTATCTGCGATAAACTTTGGATAATAATGAGTTTAGATTTGTACAGTAGTTCTTTTATATTTTATCATGGCCCCGCAACTTCGCTGCACATGATGGTAACAGGCGAGAGTCCTATTTTCCAAATATAGGACTGGCCACTGATTCCATGTCCTTTATGTTTATGCATAGGTATGCAATATAGGTATTCTAATTAACCCCTGCTTTGTCTCTTTCTTCTTGTTCTATTAACAAAAGAAGACACTGATATGGGCAATTAATTGGTCGATTAATAAAGTAATTGGAAAGGTGATTTCGTTCAGTTTTTTCAACTGGAAGTCATAAATGACAGTAAAAATAGGCACTAAAATACCAGATTGAAATAAATAGGTTAGGGTGAAAAAATCTTGTACTATATAGCACAAGCAATTGCGTGTGGAACAGGCAGTCAATTTTAATTATTGATATTTCCGACATCATTTGTCAGCGAATGCCCAGATCGGGAGAATTACTCGCCTATTCAACTTATCATTCAGTTCTAAGAAAATATAGAAATCCAAGGTGATAAAAGTCAAACAGCCAGTTAAAGCTTGAAAATATATTCAGCAGTAAAATGACAAAATTATACAGTAGACATTGAGTACGTCTCTCACTCGCTAATATTTTTATTATTCAATATAATATACTAAATAAATAAATTCACAAGTCACATACAGTCCTGGCTGTACAGTAAGGCGTCGCACAGACGCCGCGTTGTTAACCCATCGCACTAGAAACACGACATGTAATGGCGACAAATAGCAGTCAATATTTCTTTTTAATACAATTACTATTGACTACAATATCGACAATTAACTAATCTTCAACTAAATAGCTAATAGAAATTAATTTTATGAAAAAAAGTATTGTGAGCTTCAATAGCGCCATATTGTATCATGTATTTGGTGCAGCCGATTGATAACGTCACCGGACACCTAACTATCGGCCTACAGTTCAAGAGCGATGATGATGGGTAATATCATCAACGTAGATAGGATTTAAACAGTGACGTGGCGCGAGTCCTAATAACGCCGTAACAGCTAATGCGCTGCGCAGACGAGCCGACTGCAATCAGTTGAAACACAATGCATTTCCCGATCGTATGAGCGTGTAATTAATCCCCGGCGGGAACTCGATTATGCCATCTAACGCTAACTACACAGATGGATTGTCTTCATTGTGCAACCGTAACAACTATTGCCTTTGCTTTACGAGTATATTCTAATTAAAAATTATAGTGCTACGATTTTGTTCATAATTTACGCATTACTGAAAGAGTTAAATATTGTTTTAACTAATAAATATTTTGTTCCTTATTAAAAAAAATAAGTCAGAGACAAAACGATCAACCAGATTGTTCATCAAAAGGTACATTCTTTACAAAAATCGTTTGTTCGAAAGTAACAATTATTATACAAAACACAAAAAAAAACCGTATTAATACAATGGTAGTACATATACATTTTATTATAATAATTTTCTTTTCCAAAATGTATTCTTATCTACTGGCTATAAATATTGTAAATCATTCATAGTCTACCACAATACCCAACGAATCTTCGCCGAACCTTAAAGCGATGACGGATAGGAGAGGATGCTTAAGGTCGAAAATCTCATGACCGTTAGTGTATCACTTGTGGCAGTATAACAAATATAAAAATAAAAGGGATTATTCCCGCGGTTTTGCTCGCTCTAACATCAATATCACGGCTGTGACAGCTCAATACATTTATTGACGTATCTATGAGAGCGTCGCGACGTCGACATTCATTCACTATCAATCACTCGCGTTGCCTCGAAAACATTCCGCAATAACAAAACGATATTACGGTTTTTATATATCATATCAATTAAGGTCTGTATCGTTTAGTGGGAACGTACTGAGCATGTAAAGATGAGATTCAATGCCCAGCTTGGACAAATAATATTTTTCCATGTTTTCGAAAACCACAAGCGCTTAGGTTATAATTTGAGCCTGTTATAACTATGGACTAACATCCTAACAAGTTGTACCGCAACGATTCAGTCGAGCGAAAATAGACAAAAACTTAGCAAAGTGATAGCCAAAGTTAATTCCCAATAATATTAGTATTGATAAATACAAATATTGATTCCTTAATACGTAAGCCCATATTGAAAAGTATGAAACAACGTGTATTGCACGAGATTTAATTAAACCGCCCGCTGCGATGCGCCGTGTTTAATGAAACAAAACAGTAATTAATTGAACATTCAGTTTGTGCCGTGTATTTTCTTTCGATTTCGTTATATTTCCAGTGTTTGAGTAGGCGAGGAACGGTCAGAGGAGCAGTGCCGTCGGCATTATGCTTTTTCGAGTAAGGGTATTTGGCATGTGTGATTTATCATTGATTATGAATATCCGTCTGGACAGAGACTCCGGTTTCTATCGCGGTTTTTGTTTTTTATTTTTCTCCCGACGTTTCGAAGACTTTGCAGCCTTCATGGTCACGGGGGGGGCTGAGGTGTTGTTCATCCGCAAAGTTAAAGTTACAATATCTACCTACATTTTACAATTATACAACATTTTAAAATTTTTTGCTGTTGGTGGTCCGATCTACGCAGAATGAGCTCACAGTGTCTTGAAGTCTGGCAGTCGGTCTTTTGGGTTCCGATTTAATTAAATGTAGAACTGGATCCCAGGCTTGTGCAAGCTTCCAACCATCTTCCCTATTGAAATTAGGATGTTTTTTAATTTCAATAGCCTCGCGAATCATCCTGGGCAGGAATCGGCGTTCTTTGGCGAGGATTTGTGGCTTGTCTAGTCGCAGATAATGATTGGCGCCTCGTTCAGAGTGTGATGGCTTATTATTAGCGTATTTAATGTATAACTTTGGTGTTTTTTATACCGATTTCTATGATTCTTTTTTATGGAATATTTAATTAATAATGTTAATTTTTTAATTAGGGATGACTGAGAGTGTTATAAACGTAAGAGTAGACAAATATAATGAGAAAGCTTCGAACTGCTGAGCTATCGGGAGTTAAACGTGTTATTGTGAGTCAACCATAAAAGATAGACATATGCTGTCGTGGGATATTTTTTATTTAATTTTAAGGAGAACATTTCCGTCATACTTGATTTCTGTGTAGCTTTAACCATTAAGGTTGCACACGCGACGGAAGCTTAAAAAATGGAGTAACGTCTCCCGTTTTCCCAACATTTCCCTTCACTGCTCTGCTCCTATTAATTGTAGCGTGATGAAAAGTATACTATAACCAGCTCAGGAGTATGGAAAAATAATTGTACCAAGTTTCATTAAAATTCGTCGAGTAGTTTTTGTTTCTATAACGATTATACAGACAGACAGACAAAAATTTTACTAATTGCATTTTTGTCATCAGTATCGATCCCTTATCACCCCCTAATAGTTATTTTGGAAATATATTTTATGTACAGAATTGACCTCTCTACAGATTTATTATAAGTATAGATTACGAGTCTATGTTATAATAACATCACTACCGGACTTCAATATATAACTTTAGATTTGAGCGTTATACCAATAAAGCTCGTTCACTCAAGTCCTTATAGTAGCACTTTATAATAGGAATTGGATAAGCCAACGCCGTTCCTGACGCGGCGGTGTGTTGACCGGTGTCCGGGCTCCTCCGCCCGGTCGGGGCTCAAGAGGACTCGTTAAGAGACATTAGTATGCAGGGCAGACTCTAGCTATAAATATTTCATGGATTAGCATTAACATTGTTCTGTGCACACACTTGCGGCGCCACTCTCTAAGTGTTTATATTAATTAAGTATCACATCGAGTAGTAGACAAAACACGTGTTATTTTTTATAAAATATATAAAAATACCTATTTAATTGTTTTCAAAGTGTACTATTATTTAGAGACTGCCTAGTGTTTATAAAACCCAAAATGGACTGCAATTACCGTCTTTTGTCAAAAGAATGTGGATTTATTTAGGGCGCACTCACCGATAGCCAAATACACCAGCAAAGTTATATCATATGTTTCATTAATAAGAATCAAATGACAGCCTGGTACACTGCCAGCGCCACTGTGCTTTTTTAATTTATTTTTTGTTCTTGTTAAATACAGCGCGCCTTTTTATAAGCGAAATTACCTCACATAAGCAGTAACAAAACTATATAGAAATATGAATTACAAAATACTACGCGGCACTTCACTGCACTAGTCACTCTAAAACACATGATCTTAGGCCCTATTACGCCTAGTACGTACGCGTATCCATGTACAAAACAATACATGCACGCTGCCGCTTGGCAGTAGAAATAGACATTGCGGTGGTTACTGTCCAACAGTAAAGAACACAAACTACTTTTAAAAGTTAATCGCGCTGAACAGGATAAAAAAAAATATTCCAAAGGGAATGCAATATCTCATATAATTAAAACTGCTGTGTCTGACAGACGCATAAAAGAAAAGTAAAAATTAGAAGAGAAAATGCAGAAGTTTTATAGACATATACCAGAGCAACTTAAGGATTTCATCGAGCAGAGTGCATGAATGCTCTTGACTTGATAAACTAAATGTTTTGCAGCTGAAAGAAGCCGGATGTCACCGTGTAGAATCGTTGTACAGCAGGTAGATTTTTCTTTTTCTTCTGACTGCCCTTATCCCACTTTCACGGTGACAGTTGCGTTTGTTCTCTCTGAAGGAACTATACCCGAAATCGATTTAACACCGCATGTGCGTTCTAGAGTTTATTTTATATAACTCAAAATGAACTTGTAAATCAGTATTAAATGTTTATTTTTTCTTGCACTGCCAAGAGTTAACACTTTACCATAGGTTAAATAATTACCTAATAAACCCGCCAAATTTGGAGGAATTTATTTCTAATTTTGGGTTCAAATGACAAAACCATGATGAGTGAGTTGTACCGTCTCACTGCTGGGCACCGGCCCCTGTACTATTGAAAGGGATTAGGCAATAGTGCATCAGGCTAGCCGAGTGCGGATTGACCGACAACACATGCCTTCAAAATTCCTAGAGCGAACTTCTCAGGTATACAAGTTTCCTTACGATGTTTCACTTCACCGCTCAAGCAAGCGATAAATCCCAAAAAATATACACTGCATTTTGAAGAAAGTTAGAGGTGCGTGCCCTTATGCAAGTGGTAGTTGAAATAGGATTTAAACCCAACACCTGACGCACATAGTCCACATACATTATACGCTGCCGCTAAGCTAAGGAGGCGACGTGAGAAAATATAAAGTAATAATCATAGCTACAAGGCAAATATATTCCGGAATGTATTACTTTCAGATCCGTAATGACAGATGAAAAGGCAATGGCACATTAATCCTAAATCACGGCGGAATGAGATGAAGCGCGTCGGTAATTTATTTGTGGTGAACGTGGAATCCAATCGCGGGTGATCACGGACGACGAGCTATTCGAAAATATTCCACCAGGCTTTAGCAAGAGCACAAACAAACCAGTAAGTCATAAATCAACTCTATGATCACCCGCACTGCTTCAGGAATTGTGATTGCATTTGCCGATCTTTATATGAGTTTAGGGAATTTCGTGACGCTTGTGTGCTCGAAATTAATTAATATAACTCCAAGTTAACTCTATTTTCTTTCATGCACTGCCAAGAGTTAACACTAAATGCAAGTTCGTGTTGAAATAAAACTACTTTACGGATTTTATCGCGGTTTCTATATTATTATTTTCTCCCGATGTTTCGAAGACTTTGCAGCCTTCATGGTCGCGGGGGAGACTGCAAAGACGTTTCGAAGACGTCGAACGTCGGGAGAAAATAATAATATAGAAACCGCGATAAAATCCGTAAAATAGTCTTATTCCAATGTCTAACATTCGCGTAAACATAAGAAAACATTATGCTAGTTCGTGTGTTTGAAAAATAACATTGTAAAGTTTGTGAATGTTTATTACGATAATGTGTGACTTTATTCTCATGATGAAAAAATGATCGACTATATGAGTTCAGATTTATTTAATAGAAGAGTTAGGAAACGCATGGTCCATTTTAAATTGCAGAGAGACATTAATTTCTTCCGCTACCCACTTTTTTTTATGAAGGTGGCGGTTAGCGCCATCCGTTCTTTTTATTTTTATTTTCAATGTTAAGTTTATATTGGACTAGCCTTTTCCCGCGGCTCTGCCGGTGTGTGAAAATTGTTCCGTCCCACTTCATATTTTCCCGGAGAACAGGCAGCACTCAGGAATAATGTAGATTCCTATTAGTGAATGAACTTTAAAAATCGGTTCATTGTTCCGGCTAACCTACAAACTAAGTTAGAAACTTTATCTCTTTATATTATTATATTATAGCCCAACAGTGGGACAGTATATATAGATTATTATGTCATAAAGAGCAATCCAATTAGCGCGTTCAAAGATCTGCTGCTCGGGATATGGGACGGGCTCAGCCGCGCTTATCTAACCGCGTCTACGAGCTCAGATACTGTTATGATTTACATACTCATTATGTTACTAGCAGTGGCCGCGACTTCGTACGCGTAGACACCTTTTTTCGATATCCAATTTTCATGAACCAGTGCCTATATTCTGTTTCTAATTATAGTCTATGAAAACTGTATGAAAATTCACTCAATCGTTTCGGAAATGTGCGCTCAAAAACAAACGGGAAAAGGATAGAAAAGAATTCTAAAATTAATTGATTTGTGTTCCATTGGATATCTTCTCTACTTTAGTCACCCCAATAGATATAATTACTTTGACTGCTTCGGTGGATTAGTTGTATTGCGTATACGGTACGAGTACGACTAGCGCGCTGATGCCTCCGGTTCAAATCTAGGGTCGGCCCAAAAATGACGTGCAAACCCCTCGATCCTGCGATGATACACCGGTCATGACAGTTTGCAATCAAATATTGCTAGAAGTTTTTTTTATTACTTTTCTTTCAATATACAGACACACCGGGTTCTGGTGTTTTATTTGTATGTATATATGTCAAAGAAGTTAAAAGCCTTTATGTACAGGTAAGATGAACAGAATTTCATTGTTCTGGTAATGAAAAGACCAAACGCCTGATGTTTTGAACCTCTATATAATTCTGTGAAGTTAGTATCTCACAAACCGTAAAAGTTAAATGTAACACAAAATAAATGGCCACTTTATATTATACTAACTTACTAACTCCCAGCTTCGCCCGCGTGCAAGAGTTTTTCGGGATACATTTTTTTCCGACTTATTAGGTATATATCGTTATATAATAACCAAATTACACAAAATCATTATAAATTGTAACATATATGTTATTCTGATGCATAACCAATATTACGGTAAAGTGTCACCCAAAACCGTTCAGTAGTTTTTTCGTGGAAGAGAAACTAACATACATACATCCATCCTCACAAACTTTCGCATTTTTAATATTAGTAGGATTGTTAGCATTTATTGGTGAATGAAGTATCGTACAAATGTCGATCGCTATTGGGTACGAAATTTATCTCGTAAATTATGGAATGCCGCACTTCTAAATTCTGATGTCCAAGTTAGTAAGGTTCAAGAGACCCATTTTATACAGGGTAATTGTGACATTGCATTTATAAATGAAACCACAAAATCGTCTTTACCTATGCTAACATTGTGTCAAAAATCATCCATGAATAAAGAATGTTTTCAATTTACAATCACGGCTACCATTCGCGTGCACTTGTTTATTACAAATATCTGCTACCAGCATATTGAAATAACATCGAAGAAATGGAGCAGGGTTTGTTATTTAAAGAGTTTCCGTCGGTAAGGCGGCGACACCACGCGCCATAGCTCCTTCACAATACAAGACACGTGTGTCCGCTGACGTACGGAAATAAATGTGTTACCTCGGTTTACTCACGATTGCGTGACATAGAGGATATCCGATGTCAGAACGATGTGGACAACCTATTTATGTACCATTTCAAACCTCAGCGTTAATACACTGACACTAATGTTATGTACGATGTAGACAGCCTAATCATAGACATATGTGTTCGAACGAGCAATCTCTACCAATTAGGGAGCATTGTCTCACAGAGGCCATGAAAAAGCAGTATTTCGTAGTCAATAAGATTTCCTTAGAATTTATGCCAAATATGCTCGCCTCTTATCAGATCATTTGACTTATATAAACTCGTCACAATCAAAGTAGGTACGCCAATAACGCCTATGCAAAACGCTTGGAAAATAAAGTGTGTACTTACGTATACCTACATATACTTGCTTACGTATACACTTGTCCAGCCACCGAGGTTTACAGATTTTAAACCTATATTTTTGAATAGCTCACCGGAGCGCGTTCCTTTTGAACTTTTAGCTAACGCTTTCACAGGATTTCCACGCCGACTGTTGCAAGACCGCTGCCATTCTGTGGCCTTTGGCAAAGTTGAGTATTTTATCCCAAAAATAGCATTTACTGGCACAAAAGTTACGATAAGCTTTTTATAGTAAAGGCAGAAACACGATAAAATGGTACACCTTATGGTACGTAAGTAACGAATTAATTATTAATTAATAGGATTCGAAAATGAGCGGCAGAGTGAGTTAGAAGTTCAGAAATTTAATATACTTTGCTTCAGTTATCCTGTCCCAAGTCCCAAATCACCCCACTTTAGCCAGTTGCAAAAGTAAGTGATACACCAGACATTTCTTTTTTAATTAAATATTTCATTTCATTTATATCTTTTACCTCATTAAATTTTTATCTCTAAATATATTTTTAAATTTTCAATATAAATGTCCTGATCGCGTCCTGAAAGTACGGAGACAAGTAGTACACTTGATTTGCTTTACTTGGTATTATCACGCGTCTGCTAATGGATTGTGATAATTCACGGCATCGCAGTTCACTTCAATAACACATTCGTATATTTTTAAGGTTCCGTGGCTAGGGAACGCTCTGGTGCTGCTGGTTTACTGCTGTTATCCTGTTTCAAAAAAGTGATCCCACTGGACCCGATAGTAAATTAAAACACGAAGCATCAGGAGATGTTCGATCCTCAAACGTAGCCAGAAATATGTTTGATCCCTAGAGACAAACTTGGGATCCGCGAATATTTTTTTCGCAATAGGTTTTGTTACAATACCTCGTAGTTGGTACATACCATGTATTTTTTTTATTAAATGTAGGGAAAAGCGTACTCTAACCATAAATTAAATTGTTTTCAGTGTATATACAAACATTTACTAAATTATAGCTACTCAAACACAAACATTAAAGTTATTAAATAAAAACTTGCCAAGACGCAGTATTGAATATTAAAAAAACATTTAAAAACCTGCAGAACGTTGTGCATATATACTCGTATTATCTATCATTTAAGATTCTGAAAGAAATTAGCATCCAGTTAGATCACACTTTTAATTAGCGAAGCCGTTTTCAGAGAAGGTATATCCTAATTTTTTTTTTTTTATTAGAAACTGTGTTCTTTTTTTCACATATATAATTTAATTTATAAAGCAAATAACTTACAAAATTAAATAACTTACTTTATTACGATATCTTATGTGTTGTGAGCACATTTTATGGAACCCAACGCTGAGAACGCTGTACTGGCAAAACCAGTTCTTGGTAGCTTTTTATTCGCCCCGTATCAAAGTATTAAAGACAGAAAAATGAGGTTCTTTTCTGACACGTCTTTCATTTTATGAAAGTCATTTCTGACTTGATTAGTGTGTTCGGGACTGTGGTTCAGAATAAGTCTCGTGTGGGCGAGAATTTCAATAACGTTTGAATGTAGGGTATCAAAAGGCAAGATAAATATTTCTTTTAGTATTGCCTTCGATATTTGTAAATGATGTAAACCGTTTTGTCTGCAACGCAAATAGACTGACTCGACCGGTGCAACACCACGGTCTTAAAAAATCAGCGGTAATTGGAAAATTGTTGATCTGATGCGTTGGATTGTCGCGGGTCCACGAAATCTGTACTTTTTTATAGTCGCACTTAAAACTGTTTTCAACGCTGTTTTTCGCGAAGTACATGTTTGGCATCTTTGTGTACCTGGTGCATAAGGGATATTCGTTGTCGACAAAAGTTCGATAATGTTGGATAGCGAGGCTTTTGTGTCCCCTCGAAATGAACGGAAATAAGCCAATTAGGACGGCATTGTCGCCGCCGGCGCCAAATCCGATTGCGAAGGTAAATTGATGCGTCGACAATATTGTACTAGATCCCACAAGTTTATTTCCAATTGAAAATTGTAAGGAAGGCTTTTATTTTATTTATTTTCTCAATATTATTGATGAGTTTGCCTACATAGTATTGTTGTTTTCAATGGATTGTCGAGACTTTCATCCATTACTTTAAATGTAGGTATTTTTAAGTTGATTAAAAACAAGATCAAGACATCCGTCCGATCTTGAGAGCCACTAATTTCCATAAACAATATCACCTTCAGCGAAGACTGAAGATAATATATTCGCATACCTTATTATCTGACGTAATGTGGAAATTATGTGTTTACCACACATAATTTCCACATTCTTACAATAAATCATATTCGTATTACAAGCAAAGTGGTAACAAGAAGATAACTTCACCCATTAATAAAGGTTGCGAACAAAAGTGTGAGAGCACTGGTCATTAGTTCGTGAAGATTGGGCGGTAAGCGCTCGCTATTGGCATTCCGCCACAGGAAGAACGTCTCTGTGACGATAAAGATAGATAGTTGATCTCAGAACCGCGAGGTACCCAATTCAATCTTTCCTCAGGTAATTAAGTTTTTTAATTCTAAAACCACATCCAAGTTGACCGGGATAGAATTGATACCCAATATGATGATAAAATCGCCTCTGTAAACATAATGGAACGAATGTATATAAACTTGGCGAAGTTTAGCAGCACTCTACCTACTAATGATTGATAGACTTGATCGACTAATCGAGTGATAGTTTTTAAACAAATCCAGTAAAAAGAAAAGTTGGTTCGATCTAATTGATCAAATAATTTAGTAAACTGCAAAACCGAATTAATCACATAATCGAGCTTATAGACGACTGATCAAATTGTTTCAGTAGTAGTACCTTACTAGGTTAAATTCAAATAAAATCAAATCAATAATCTATTCAGTAGATAGGTCTATGCAAGCACTTATATACATCATCTGTACCTACATAGTTATTGTTACAAATAATATTACAAATCTCCACCTAAATGAAGGGTTTACGAAGCTTTTAGACACATGAACAGAATTGCGCTTTATCAGCTACCGCTTAAGCAATTTACGACTCTTGTAACCTTA
This sequence comes from Manduca sexta, assembly GCF_014839805.1. Taxonomy (NCBI): domain Eukaryota; kingdom Metazoa; phylum Arthropoda; class Insecta; order Lepidoptera; family Sphingidae; genus Manduca; species Manduca sexta. Next base: position 1,824,273 of record NC_051142.1, on the reverse strand, counting down.
GATTATACCTCACAAGACTTTTCTTCAGTACGAGATGGGAGATGAACGGAGTGCGATCCTTTACCACAATATAAGTTAGTGATGAGATGTGCAGTTCTGTCCGGTGATGTGAAACGTCTTCAAAATCCCTAACTACAACATCACACACAACTCCGAATCACAAAGAGGCGCACGCCATGTAGATAATATACTCGTCACCAAGACGTGACATGTTAATTCTAATTACACCACTGCTGGCTCTCTGGCATTTACCAGCAAAAGTACAGCGAGTGTGGACACATAGGTGGATTCTTATAAAAGAAATATGCCACTTACTTATTATCTAAGAACACAATATTCTAATGATTGTATACCTAGTTACAAAGTAAATCACTTAATTGCTCCTGACTTTTAAGCAAAGGAGAGAAGATGCGTCGTTTCTTCGGCAAACTCACTGACCACGCAACACGCCAGAGCAAAGCTAATTACATAGTTCATCAAGTGGTTCTATTCTTCCAACACAATTAATCCTAATAAACATTCTATGCTCCAAATAAGGCTGAATTTGTGAAGCCGACCTAAATTAGCTTCAAGGCAATAATATCGAGAGAAAAACATACAATTCATAAATAAAGCAAAATATCTCGTATTGTACCTTAGAAAGTTTATTTATAAATCTGTCCGCTTGTATTATTGTATATGAAATTAATTTGGCGCTGGGGAAATCTTTATAATTCTGAAATATCAACAAAGTCGAAAGTAGCTGTATTTCTATGTTACCACCTGATAAACAACACACAATATGTGGGCAAATCATGAATATGAGGATTGAGTGGTTTATAACGTCTGATATACTTAATTTGGATTTAAAACAAAAACAAATAAGTTTGCAGCCCTGGGGGAGTAGAAATATAAATATTGATGGGCCCCACTATATTATCGGGCTAAAGTAACTTTTAAAGTCAGAAATAAAATATTTTATATACAAATTCAAAGCAAATTGCCTAATTCTCATCGTCTGAGTGATCGTCTGAGCTCTGGGCTGAGTAATTTTAATTACCAAAGAAAATAATATTACGTTATATTTCTCGACAGTGGATAAATTGTTCCAAGAGAGGCTTTCACTAAAAATGAATTCTATAATGAGCAAACCTACGATAGCTAACTTATTGCTTGATATATTTCTTGGGATTTATAGCTGCGTCAACTGCCTGTGAATGGCATATTCCATAGTCTCAGGTAGCCACTCAGTACTTTGTAACTCTATGTTTGGGGTGGTCTCTGTTGTATTCATGGGCGAACCTGGTAATACGATTAACTCGACTGCTAGCTCGTCTACACTGCCAAATAAGAAAACTGCCGGTCTATTCCAGTACATGTTGGCTTACAACACCTATAGTGTTAAAGTGTATGTCGGCAGCCAGTAGTTATGAGTGAATGCGTAGCCACCCGAGCTCGGTGACGGGCACGCTATCCCGACTCCCGTCCAATCCCACCGCGTGACTAATCCTCTCGTCATCCCGCCGCGCTCCCCAACCTGTTGGCGAGGCACGCTTCGTTACCCACGAGCCTTTGCGACTCGATCACCGCAAACCTCATAGATCAATACGTTATCGCATTATTGATCATAAAGCCGAATGAACATTATATTTGAAAGACATTTTCAAATGGAAGATTAGACTACACACACTTTACAGTATTATTAGATCTCTTTGTAACTCTATACTTAATTGTTTATAAATCTTATTATAAACGACTTAAAAAAAATTACAGTGCATTACGGTTACTTTGTGTTTTCTGCACAAAGACGCGAAAAAAAATAGTTTTCTCTTTCTTGGAAAACGAATGCACAAATTTTTTAACTGCTGGTGGTAGTTAAAAATTTCAGTGCATTCGTTTTTGCTTTTTATTGTTTGGGAAAGATGTATGGTTAAATTTCATCAAAATTCAAAGTCTGCTTTGAGTTTAGGCCGGCGCTGCCCCCCGCTTCGAATTCGAATCTTACAATCTACAGATTTACCAACGTAAGATAGAAGAAGAACAGTGATGACGTAGGACCAGAATAATGATCGTTAGACTGTAGTGTGTACAGAAACCAATATATCCGGAACTACATGTTTGTATAGCTGCATGATTATAAATTTCTTGAGGAAAATATATGAATTACTCGTGACTTTATTAATAATACAAGTGTTAGTAAAAATGTTTGAATGATTGTCACAAGTAAACCTAGAACCCTTTTACGGATAGTATGATATATTTAGATTATTAATGTATGCAAATAATATATTTATTTAGGCATCATTTATCCCGATTATTTGCTGTTATAGGAAATACTTTGTTTTTATTTTTTATCAATAGCACTGGCGTCATACGGATTGCAGCGATATATAACTTACTTTATAACATTTTATGACAGAGAAGTACACATTAGGACCGGGAACACCCTTTGACGTGGGCAAAGTCGCGAACAACGCCCCGTATATGATGAAGTTATAACGGGTCAATTAACCTTAGCTAATTAACTAGTTGTCATCCATGGAGGATGTCATACATGTCATAAATTCTAACTTCCCATTTTCAATTCGTTCACAATATCTATTGTTCTCGTATATAAATAGTCGAGAGCTTGTCTTTGAATGGAAAATATTTCTAAAACTACTTTAAGGAAAGAAGCGTCTGACTACTGAGAGTTCTTTTTTTAACTGCATTGTTAAGGAGCGCAGCTGTTGACCCACCATTTACATTTCGCGGAAGTTTTACTTCGGAATGTCGCGTCGCTCGCAAACTTACTTGGCATAGTTAATAGGAAATGTTTTCTGGTTGTATGTAGTTGAAAAATGCGTGTAGTTTTTTATATTATATTTTATTAGATTTTACTCACAGCTCTATTCGCAATGGAACTCCTAACGAGACTGACATTCGTTAGAAGGTAAACTATACAACCGCCCACAAACAGTAGCAGCACCATACATATGATTTCTACGAACCGGTATTAAACCCACGCGTCCCGTAACCGTATCATACGTAAGAGGAGACCGCGTAGTCAAACCATTTCAATAGAGGACTTGTATATTATATCTAAGTATGCCAAGAATGATTGTTGTATATTAGGGGAACACGAGAGGATGCGCGTCGCAACGCCCCAAGTCGTCCCGTGAGGCCTCTCAGTCGAAATAATGACAGACTGTTCCCAACGTCCCTCTGTTTCTCTTGTAATCATGCAAATTGACTGCTTATTGTGGCAAATCTTGTCAAGTATCTTGGAAAGCACTAATATATTTGGAAAATACAAATATTATTAAATAAACACCACAACAGCCGCATACCTAGCCCTCGTCTGTTATCTATCAATCACAGGGGACAACACACAGGCCCTTTAATATTTGCCGAACAAACAAAAAATGATCTCGTCGGAGAACAAACACGCAACATAGAATTTTATCGATTTAAAGTATAAAAGCAGTCAGCAACTAGTATATCTATAACTACAATTTATATTATAGACCTAATGTTAATACATTTTTAATGAGACTAAAACATTAAATATTCTGTTAACTGTTAAACTTAGTAAAAAAATATAAACTATCTACGTCTAGGACGTCTTTAAAAGTATTACAAATGTACAGAGTTGGCAAATATAATTATTGTTCTAAATATCACGTTCGTAATCTATAAATATTTGAATGTTATTCAATTAAGTAGTATTTTTTAATTTTCCCAAAAATCTCAGTAAGCTGAGGAACAGAGGAGAATAATTTAGTGTAAATTTTATACAAAATAACTTCAAGGGCGGAACCTTGAACAATATTTAAAATAATCTTTATAAAGAAAATGTCATTGATCACCTGAAACTACAAAATTACATAAATTATTTACAACTGGCAATAAGTAATGCAAAAATTACATCTCCTTAAAATAATATTCTACTTGAATGCAAATATATTATAAATATAAAATTCTGTTTTCATACGTATATGTGTGCACTGTGAACTCAACATCAGACTAATTCTAGTTTGTGCTTTCGGCTATTTCTCCTAATCTTTATGACGAGCCTATCACCATTTCGAGCACAAATTCCAATTTCCTGGCTAGAAAGCGAGAACTTTCTACTAACAACAAAATATGGGCTATGTAACTACACCACGTATCTATACTCGAGCAGTGCGTTCCTTTCAAACATCCGAGCCAACACAGAGATTGTATCGGTAGTTTAGATAAAAAGCACTTCTTTACTACGTTTAAAATGGAAGAAATAAAATATCCGCTTTGACAAATAAATACGAAAACGTGCCAAATATTTAACCATGTAGCTGTTGTATATGAGTCTATTTTGATAACTAACATTGCTTATCTGCGTGTTACAAATTTTTCGAGTTTCGTGATCTGATTTTCAGGATATTGTAGCACTGGTTCAATAATTGGTCAGTGTATTTGTGTAAAGTGTTTTTTTTACGGTGTATATACTGTCCAATGTTATGTTAGGGACGAACCTATGGCGATAGGCTCGTGCTCGTAGGATTTTGTGCCAGATATGGCGATATCAGACACAAAATCCTGAATCCGAACTGATACTGAGCAGGAAAACCCAGTACAACAGACTAGTAGTCGTAGCACAGTACAACAGCACCACCGAGACAGTCTTGACTAATAAGTGTCTGTGTATTCATTGATACATCATTTAAATGTTCTTTTGAAACAATTTGTATATTATTGAATTGCGGTGCAATATATTACGAAGAAACTCTAATTCCTCGTGCACGGTCAATGGTCGCTGACTTATGTTATTTCCGTAAGACGTAAACATCTTCCTCGAGTATGTTTAAATGATAAAATGAATCATTGTTATATGAGTAGGTATTCCACGAACATTTAATTTTAAAAAGCCGCCATTATATCCTCGTTCTTACAAGTTGCATTCTAGACAAAATATACAATTGTAATAAGGCAGGCAGGCATAATTCTAGCGATATCATAATATAGACTGCGACGCATTTCCTGAGGCAACACTGCAGTTGGTGCGTTTCTTGAAGTTAACAATAGGCCACAGTCGATTTAGATTTTGATACATAATAAATGTAGAGAATCCAAATAATAACATAACACGGGTGAAACTGTATTCTCTGATTTCTCAATCTACTACTACCTATTCGTCCGATCTTTCATCGAACACATCACCGAGTTATAGTTTTTTTGGCACAAAAAATAGCGTCATTATATTAATTTATTTTTACAACAATATGAAATATGGCAGAAACGCCATTTATACGATTGCGTTTGAACCGATCCATTAATACTTTTACAAAATAACTTATCGAGTGAAACTTATCGAATTCCAGAGCTAGACTTAGTATATTTATGTAGAGGGATTAAAATAGACAGAGAAAGCAAGTTTTCACGAGGTAAAGAGCAGCGGCGCGCGGATTGTGCTCACTCCCAACCTTCTCACGGCACTCGCGCTCTCTTCACGTAACTGCGTTAGAGGCTTTCAACAGCTAATCATATTTTTTTCTTGTTGACTATTTCTGAATATTTAATGGACATAATGTTGTTGATAAGTACTTAAATTAAAACTTTTGTGAAAAAAATATAAAGTTTTCGATACCAGAATGAATTTTGTATTAGAAGTACAACGTAGGCACGTTTTAATCGTAATAAAATCCTATAGATAAGGCTAAAAAATGATAATGGTCTATTTGATGGAAGAAATTGCAATCAAACTATCGAGAGAATTGTGAGTACTTTGACGAAGCTGGATATGAGCCTTCGGTAATTTTATTCACATGAACAACTGTATCTTTGTGGCACATCAAGCATAGATTACGCCTTTATTTCACTGTCCAATAAATTTCCCCCTTGGTAACTTCATTCATGTTACTACAATATACAAACACTGCACATTAGTGTTGTAATTTATTCGATTAGTGTCTAATACCAGTCGTCGTGACGTCGCGTCGACCGAGCAACACAAAAAACCCACAAGTAACACTCAATTCAAATCTAAAATCATCAAGTATCGCATTCGAAGGTTTAATGTGACTCTATTTCATGTAGATAGCAAACACATGCGATCTAGTCAAAGCCTTTTGTCGTTAAGCTTTGCTTAGAGCTTTGAAACTCGGAGCGAATAGAGCCAAATCTAGCGTACTAACACGCTTAGGCAAAGCGATAACGAACGACGAAACTGCTTTACCCCGACGAGTGAAATAAATTACCTAAATACTCTCTCAAAATCGTTTTAAGATAACATATAAGCTCACGCTTATTCCGCAAGGATGGACACTATTGCAACGAGTGCACTTATAGTTTGCCAAAGTTATTTTTTATCTTGGGACGCTAGTGACCTAGACTTGGTGTAAGTATAGCTAATCCAAACGCAATTTTGACGAAAAAAGTGCGTCTTTGGGCCCTCAATAGTCGCCAGAATTATGCCGGTCTATACGGTCTATACCTATATATAATTACGTGTAATGTCATGACTTGTCTTACTGGACGACTTGACAAAAACAAGCCGATACAGCATTTTCGCATGCCAGGCGCTATATTGTAATTGATGGTGACCACTTCCCATCGGGTGACTTATCTGCTCGTAAGCCTATCTTCTGTTGCAAAATCCTTAAGAGAAAAGCGATCAATAAAGCAAACTTTACACATTTTTTTCATACCGCTAAGAAATTACAAAATCCAACTGGAAAAACAACAATAAATATGCCAAGACATCTTTTATCTCTCTCATCCTAATTGCCCAACAAATCCTTTAAGCCGACAAAGCCAACGTTTAAGGATTATTCCCTAAAACATGTTTCGGGAACACGGGATAAAGCGGGGTTATCAATAATATACTGCGCGCTATACGCGATAGAAATTACAGCCACGCTACCAAGATTGCAAGCACGATAGGCCTAGGCCGGCCGGAGTATCCAAGAGAAAAAAAAACAAACAAGTACAATGTGCTCCTTGACTGATGGTAAATTATTGCTAATAAACATAGTTGGTATAGTAAGATATGGCTCTCTTTACCTTTACACATCCGAAGTTAAGTCTCATAATATCTCATAACTGATTCTAAATATTGAAGCTAAGACTTGCACACAGCTTAAAGAAAAAATACATAAAACAATCGTACTTACCGAGATGTACTTATGAGACACCTAGAACTCATTGAATAGCGTATACTTTTTTAAAATGTGCATTAGACTCATAAGTCTTCTGGCATTGTGAGGGTCCTTAGGCGGTGATTTTTCTTTAATTATGTCCAAATGACCCCCAGACGTAAATGTAACACGTAAAATGTTTGCCGCCTTCCCCTAATCATATAAACAGGTTTATATCAAAAGAAATTTCGAGACAGATTTAGGTAAACGCCGCGACATTTGATTGTTCGAACATACTTACTGCCGCCAACGCCACGCCACGCAACTGATTTACGGAAACTAAACCAAAGTACCCACCAACGCGCCTAACCTGAGCCTTCCCACCTTGCCAATATTAGACATCGTATGTGTATTTTTCGAATGGAAGACCTTGCAAAAATTGAACTCGCCTAAAGCCGGCCAACGGCTACAGACTTTTAACCTATAACATTATAATATACATTGGCATCAGCGTAAACCAATCTCATGTAATGCGTCCAAAAGCGTGCATATCTTAATACATAGTTATACTCTTCGTAATATAATATTTACATACACTACGTCAATTGTTGGCAACAGTCAGAGACCGTAAAGACTGGAGACTATTTGAAATGTAAATTTAAGCAGCAAATCAGTCTGATTTGTTCCAACGAATGCTAAAAATGATTTATGCTTTGCAGAGTAATTGAAAAATATATAGCTTTAGAGAGAAATTTTGTTAAACACTGCAAGCAAATATTATGATGTACTATTATTGTTGGATCGCGGATTATTGAAAGTTGGAACCCGCTACACTTAACATAAGTACCTAATATATGTTCATACCTCACCCGTCCTATGAGATAGCCAGACGCAAAACTAGCTCACCTACTCCTAGCTTAGGTTATATTGTCGTACAATGAGCTTATTACCAAATGAAATTAAGTATATTCACTGTCACTTAACCCCAGAGGGAATACTGAACAGCTATATTAGGCTTTTCGGATTACAAGCCAATATTATGTCCAGGAAAATTTATGTCACAGGAGAAGTCAAGCCGTGGGCGTAGCGAGAGTGAAAGAGGGGAGAAAGTCATGCCTACCCTAAAGTTATGTGTTACCCTCTCCAGGATGCTAAAGTAGCCTACTACTATCACTACTTTTTCATGGAACCAGATCATATCTGAAAATATAAGGCGCTTTTTTAGTCTTTGGGGCATAATCAATTCTTGGAAATTAACACGCTATGGACATGACTTCAGCCGAGTTGCTAGCTATCGCTTTAACTCGCAAATACTTATAAGCCATAAGCCATCGCCGCGCCGAGGGCCACGCGTCGAACACACCACCCCGTTACCAATGTTGTGTGCCATTACGCGAGTACTACAAGTGTATCGCGATTCTCCCCTGCTTTATGTTTGGAATTGTATTTACATAGCTTTTAAAAGAAAATTGGTTTCTTCCAAATTGTTTGATGCACAATAAGATGTCGGTTTTGATCTATAAGACGAAAAAGGTTCATAAAGGAGACACGAAATATGACTTGCAATTTTATCTAGAGCTTGAAAAAGACTTTCCCTGCTCCTTAATTTGTAAGATTGATAATATTTGAGGGTTTTACAAGCGATCTCATTTCAGTATCTTAAATTTAAGCGAATATTTAAAACGCAGTAATATATATTCAAAAATATTGTATAATTGTAAAATATAGATAGATATTGTAACATTGTCTTTTCGGACGCCCTACACCTCTGTCCGCCCCGTGCCCATGAACTATGTAAAGTCTTCGAAACGTCGGGAGAAAATTAAAATATAAATAAACCGCGATAATATCCGCAAAATAGTTTCAATTCGTTATTTAAGATATTTCACTAAATCCTACACCATTTTTCATTATTCAACAAAACTATCGTGCACAGCTTTAAAGAACCTTAGCAGTTCTCGACTCTAGTACTTCGCAATCAGTCACTCCGCGGCGCGAACACGTGAACGTCTGCATCACAAAAACGATCATTTACCAGCCAGAACAAAACAAACAAAACTAAATGATTGACGGGCTATTACTTTGAAACTACAAAGGCAACAAATTGTGCAAATACAACGTAAAAATTAACGTTAAAATTTAAGTGGACAAGTGAAAACAGCACATTTTGAAAAGGTTTATAGATAGGCTAATACTTTTAAAAATTAGACCCAATTGCTTGTGAATCCTACAAAACATCCATCAGTCCCTATTCTCATGCATATTCAAGATGCTACCATCTGTTTAACTTTATAGGGTTCACATACCCGATTTAAGGCTGGATGATGGAAAACATTATGATCTTTGTCATATAATTTTCGAAACACTTATGAAACTATTACTTTTTGTCCATTAAGGGCGCCATTTTTACGACCTTCAAAATACCAACTGTAACTTCATACATATTCAGATGGATCCTAATTGACCGTCTATATATTCAACTTAATTGGATACTTGTTCACGATTAAACGAGCTACGCGATCAATAAATCCTAGCATAACTTCTGATAAAAAGGAGACCGCCTCGGTGGCGTAGTTGTACTGTTTGCGCGGAACGGAAACGCTCTGAGGTCTTGGGTTAAAATCCCAGCAAAGTGATATTTGTTTTTTTTCTGCTCAGTATCAACCCGGAGTCTGGATTTGTGTCCGATAAGGCAATAGGTCCGCCTTCTATCACATAATAGGACGGAATACTCTCGTCGAAAAGTAGGTGCCATGATTGCGCCTCTGCGTACCCCTTCGGGGATAAATGCGTGATGTGTGTTTGTTTGTTTAAAAAAAAGACAGCCCAATAATTATTTATAAGTGACTACTTCTTTATTATTTATCTGTTTGTTCCCTAAGCTTAAGAGCAAGTAAATTGCAGCCGAAACTATAGGTATGTTAACGATAAATATTGAGTCCCTGGACAGTCGTCAGAATTATCCCGAGTGTCATAAATCACTGGATCTCGAAACTACACGCTACATAATTATTTATCCATCTATCCATCTCTAGTTACTACTGTTGCGGTAATTCACTGCGCTGTTGAGAATCGGTCATCTATATAAGAAAGCACTAACATTATACGGGAGTACCGTTACCATACTGAGTAGTAGCACAACGGAAGCTACGTAAAAATCTTATTTATAGGGGTGATACATGCTGTCGCCGTACAAACTTAACCAATATTGCCATTATGTTGCGAAATTATTGATTTGCTTGAATTAACTATATCCACAAACCTTTTCTTCCCGAAAGTTCGTTAATGCACTTTCAATTCCAGTGCTAAGGCAGCAAGTACTCCTACTTGCTATTTATAAAAACAATTGTCAGCCCTAACACAACGCTGGACCACTTCTCAGAGCAGCTGAACGCCTCATTACCGCTAAGGGCCAAACAGATTGCCTTTTTTAGCAGACGACAAATGGCGCCCGACGAAACAAAGAATTGGGAGAATCGCGAGGTTGTTTTGGAATTAATTCGAAGAATAAAAAAATAAAACTCAAGATTTTTAACGTCTATATTGTGTTTAATAAGAAAAACGACATCAACTGAAGCCTTTGTATCTCTGTAAAGTCGGGAGATAGAAGTAGAGAACCATGTTTATACAGGTTGGTTTCAAACCTTAATGTTGGTAAAATATAGCGCCGGCTCTGCCAAGCTAACAAACGTAGAGTCGGGTTAAAAAAAAGCGCGTACGTACCTGCCCGATCTGGATAACCAACATTGAACCTGATGCTTTGTAACAAAAGACAAAAACCTATTACTACATTTTGGCTTCACATTGACAAAAATAAGTGATATATTATTACGTAAGTAGATTACATTTAAAACTATCCATTAAGCGTCATATTATGAAATATTGTTGCGGAGAACATGTTAACTCATTATTAACATTTACATAAAACAGTAATGGAAACGGATTAGAGTTGTTATTGAAAACTAATGCAATACTTGGGAATTAACTTCACTAGTAAGACTTTATCGTATCATGAGTATAAACTAGATAACCGATTGAACTTCGTACCGCCTAATATTAAGCAGATTATCTCTTCTCTTCAAAAGTCTACGTGGTAATTCCCTTACAAAATCACTTTTTTTTGCTGTTCCCTTTTTTCTTAATTTTTGTTTTTCCTAAACCACCCTATTATTAAAGCGAACAAAGCAGAGGCGCTCACAAACCGACCACTTGATTAGTTAATCAATAAATATTTACGCCGTGCTCGCATTTTATTGATCTCATACCTAACATATTTAAATATTTGCTACAAGTATATACCGCAACCATAAAAAGGGATTTCGATGTATGTCCAGGTGAACAAGCTCGTCTCCTCAGTCAGCTGCATGAAAAAAAAAATTCACTCAAATTACACAAGTAATCGCATCAAGTGCTCGAACGAATACTTTATAACTTCTAATACGTAAAACATTCCGTAGTAGGGATTGAATGAGAGACGGCTTCATTCCTAGTCCACAGCCCAGTGGTGTGGAAAAGAGGATCGCTCGAGCTGTCGCCACAAGCCAACATAAATTTCAAATAGAAACGAAATACTCTTCTTACTTTGAATATTGATATTGTATTATTCTAATTTAATATTGGCTATTTAATATTTTATAGCCTGTATATTCGACTGTTCTGTACTTACGTTATTGGTCTACCAACCTTTAAACAAACATAGACTGATTGACGGCAACGCAAGATAATATATTTTTAATATAAATTTGTATACAGCTTGAACCCTTAAATGTGTTTTTTTTTTTCGTTTTTTATGTAGTATTAGTAGGTAATTACAACCTTAATGATACTATAATAAATAAAACATCTTACTGCGCAATATATAATAATATTATAGCATACATGTGTATGATACTTTTTTATTTTGCACTGGAGATGCTCGCGAAATATATTGCGGTTATGGAAAGGCGCCACAATTCCTCGATCAATACAAAACTGATTGTATCCCGTCAAAAAGAAAGGAACTCATACATTTTGATAATAATATGTAGTTTCCAACAAAGATGATTATGCTAAAAATGCGGCTCGCCACAATGAACACATACAACGTTTCTCAAATGTGATTCTGGGGGTTTTACGGTATTCTAATAATTAATTATATGTGTTATTGTCTTGCTTATTGATAAACATAATTGTTTACAACTTAACGCTATTCTGTAACTTTAACTTGTAAAGCTAATATTTTGACAAAATACAAATCTACTACCGAGAGTCGAATAAAAGCAAATTAAAATATACTAAACACTAGCCTACACCTTCACAAATAATATGCGTGCATGGATACGAGAGTGTACTTAAATTATATTCATTGTTCGTATCACCCCTCGAGCGTTTTACTTAAATTTTTTATTTCAAGAATCTGGTAACTGACCGCGAATTTCGTAAGGAGCACAACTGCGTCCTCCGCGTGACCTCCAATTATCGGAGAAGGCTTTATACGATACTACCGTCGCGTGTATCTAAAACCTCCCGCTTTAATAACGCATTATCCCTTTGATCCCCAATCCGCATGATCTCCGAGGGTTCCATTTATTTACAAACCAAAACAGCTAACAGCGCTAATATCGGCGCGCCGTAAATCCGAAAATGTTGATTTGATTTAAGATTCTGTACAACGAATGTCGGAACAGTAAAGGAACTTTACTACACCAAACGCTAAGCTCGGTGCGGTTCAAGAAACATCTGTCGGTCGACGATAAGCATGGCGCATTTTTCAATAGACGTCATCCTTCAAATGGAAACACAGAAAACAAAACAATGGAACAATATTTGTATTTGGCTCGTGGCAAAAATACTTCAAGATACGATACTTACCAAGGTGAGCATACCAGCGTAGTTGAAAAGGTAAAAAACAATTACAGGAGAATTAAAAAACTAGACAAGATCAATAAACCGTTAAATGTCTCAAAGCCGACTGCGTTAAATCTAGTCTCGTGCCTCGAACGCGAACTCACGGATTAAAGCAAGTACTAAATACTTTAAATTCTAACGACAGACTCCACGCCAAATCAAATTACTCTTCGAGTCTAGATCTTAATTGTAGCTATGTTTAATGTGACCTGGGCGACGTTCTTCACCTTGACAATCCCAAGGGCAATGTCAGAGCGAAGTAAACTATTGTAGGGCTTACAAAAATACGCACACATAGAGGATGGGGCACTGAGAAGTGAACCGTTACCACCGCAGACTATAGCTGCAAACAAATGCGGAAGTATTGGTATGTTTGGGTTTGAAAGACATTTAGCCAGTCTAAATAATTTAGATTAGGAAATTTAAAACATAATCTCTCAGAATATGAAACGCAGTTCATGATTCAACATTTAATTGTGAACCTGCTTATCAAATCACTGGAACGAGGACATTGCAAAGCTATATAGTATATAATATTTCATGGCATTCCATATTTTTTCACAACTGATTGACGAGACGAGTAAGCCGCTCGCCCCATAGTAAGCGATACGGTTCCCCATATACAGCATTTTATACATATATACTCGTACGTAAACATGTTCCAGCAGGTGTACGCTGTCCCTATAACTATCGAGTTGAAACTTAAATCATAGTAATACAGTAAAACGTTGTTGTTTCACAAAGAGAGCTCTAATATTTTGCCGTAATTTATACATGACGTCAATAGCAATTTTTGGAACAAAAGTGATTTAAGAATAAATTGAGAGCTGCATTTTATTTCAATACATCAAAACTAAAATCTTGCAGCTGAAACTATGAAACAAGTAATAAAAATTAACTTTGAAATCACAGAGGGAATAAATTAATTTTACTGGTGGTAGGTCTTTCATATGTGAGAGTCCGCCTGGGTATGTACTACCGCAATGACTATTTCTGCTGCTAAGCATCAGTGTGTAGTCACTATTGTCTATCGGTTTGAAGGAAATGTTATTTGGCCAATTGTGAACATAATAAGACTTAACATCTCATGTCTCAGGATGGTGAGCGCAGTGGAATAACAAACAATACTATGTAATTCAAGTTGTTGGATAGTGTTTCTACTGTTTATGGGCGGTCGTATCGACAAGCTCGTCTCGGTATTCAAAGCAATATAAAAAAATGAAATCATACCCTGATTGGCTGCGTATTAACTTTTAAGCAAAGCTTATCAATGCCAAGCGTAACCAGAAGATGCCGGAGTGATAAGATATAGTGAAACATAAAAGACACCATTCTGTGCTCTGGCTGTGACTCTGGCATTGCTTTAGTCCATGGGCGACGGATGCTGTATGTAATGTATACCGATTTAAAGAACTTTTTAGCTAACAATTATTACAGCAGTGCAGTGTGGAACTTTGTTATATGATTGATGTTGCATAAAATGATTTAGTCGAACGTAAAATTTATGTAATGTGGATAGCCTTGACTATGAATGTATTTTAAATATAACTCACGTAAAACATATGGTACTTGTCTTGAACTGGCCTAAATCGAGTGCAGATTGTTATGATAGCCTCGGTTATATGAAACTCTTTTGTCGGTTCATTGCACAAATGACCGCCTACTTCACTGAGGGTTCTACATATTTTGTTGGTTATTTTTTTTTAAGGGTTTGCGCCTCAGTACGGCAAAATAAAACTTTTATAAATATAATTTAATGAACAATTTAATTGGCAGACTTTGGTAGAAATATAGACTTAAGGAGAGCATCATTTTGATGTTTTAAATGTTAATTTCCATAACTAAATTGAAACCGGTATGTATCTAATTTAACCTGAACCAAATTTAATAAAAAAAATATATTTTATAAGATTTGAAAACAATATTCTAATTTGTTGAAACTGTCCTACAGGAACGCATTCCCAGGATAAAACCTGGATATGTATGTATAATGATATAATATAATACAGAAAAAGCAATAAAATACATCTAATGGTTATAAATATATATCCAAACATGTTCAGCCTCACGTCTTATATTATGAATGCGAAAGTTTATGGATACATTGGTCAAAATTAAACACAGTTATTACTGCAAGTTTATCCCTGGATTTGGATGTTTATTCAAAGAAAGTGGACTCGAGTCCCTCGAGCCGAATTCGAGTTCCGAGAATCGAGATTCAGGGACGACCTAGTTTATAATAAAGAAACCTAGTAAAATGATTCTTACGTTTACCTAAATGTAGACATTTTAATTTAACTTGATTTTCGGATACACCCGACGTTTATGAAAAGTAACTAACTAATCAAATTTCAAAACCAAACAAAGTTCTCAATATTGGCTGGATAAAAGTTTATTAAGTACAGGATTTTGAGTACGGAACTCTAGGATCATGAATTCAGCTATTTCCACAAATTTACAAGTGTCGACAATACACTGACTCGCTACGAA
Source organism: Manduca sexta (assembly GCF_014839805.1). NCBI lineage: Eukaryota > Metazoa > Arthropoda > Insecta > Lepidoptera > Sphingidae > Manduca > Manduca sexta. The sequence goes on along the minus strand of NC_051142.1, from coordinate 1,808,824 downwards.
CATGTATCACAATAACTCATACATGCGTAGGTTTCAATATTTATTTGCTCCGAGTAAAATGGCGGTACATAGGTCGAGCCCCACTGGGAAACTAACAAGCTAGGGAACTCTTAGCCTAGGACGGATAGAAATTGTGTTTGACCTGAATTGGACATAGCCTGATATGACATTCCATTTATATACGTTATTTTATGAATCCCAGGTCACACATTAATTCAAATCACTAGCATAACTATTACCAATATATTGAAAGGCCCATTTAATAAAATTTCTTATAAAGATCGTGGGACTGCGATGTCAGACCAAAAGAAATTATTTTCTACAACGCATATTTCGTATGAAAAGGGACAAAGTTCGTTTTCGCTATTATTGTCAGCATAATATTGCTGTTCTATTGGCAGAAGACTTTCTAACATTGACCTTTCACATTCTTAAGAAATACCAACTGTTATTACTAGATAATAACAGGTAATTATCGCGTATAAGAGAATTGGTCTAGTTGGTTTTGTCTATTGCTGCCACCAAACCGCAGAGTGGATTGTGATCTGTGCAATTCCATGAAAAGCTTTGTTATTTAATGATCAATTACTCTTTATATTCAGATCCGCCACTTACCATCAGGCGAAGGATTTGTTCGTCTCCTCATTTCGTTACTTATATAAACAACACACCCAATTTATCATTTTTGTTTCTCTGGAAAATAATGATTCTACGTACCTGGAAGATCACGCGCGTGTTCTGGAAAGAACACAACAAAAAACATCTTGGCAAACGTAGCGTGGGACGCCATCTGGCCAGACGGCGAAAAGACTTGCAGTAGAGGGCTGGATGCATACAGCAGCAGACCGGGCTCTCTGACGGATCTTGGGAGACGCATATGTCCAGCAGTGGACTGCAACGGGCTGATGATGATGATGACCTGGTAAATAGTGAAGAGAAATTCAGTTAAAGACAGCAATAATATAAATTTAAAAGACTTACTCTTCGCATAAATCATCAGCTGTTATTTTTTGTACCGACACGAATAAACTTACAGACAGAGTAACGTCTGTAGAGTCTTGAATTTTCCGCGCCAGAGAATCACTGTCGTGTACTACTAGCACACGGAAATAAATACGGAAACTGTGCAATTGAAACATTCCGAAACAAAAGCGTACGGTTGAGTATTTGGAAACAACAATTATTTAGTTACTAACAAACATTAGCATGTAAAACTGAGCGGCTGTTGGCTTTAGGGCCTCAACAGGCGAGATTTTATTTTTTTACTATAAACGTTTAGTATTTTAATTTTGAATTCTATTCAAACTCGCCAATTTAAAACTATTCATAATACCTGTTAGACTTTCACGGCGCAATTAATGAATAAATTTTGATGAAATTTGGCATAAATTAAGGTAAAACAGTATTATACGAAAAATACAGGGTAGCAGTTGTATTACGAAAATCTTCATTCATCATCATTTTTTACGTTTTTAGCTCGGTTAGGTATGTTTGACACTATCTCTGAGTGAACGAGACGTTATTATTAAGCGATCAGTCCGTCACCTTATTTATTCAATTCAGAAAACAAAAAAGGAACATACGGAATAAAGAATCGTATCTGACGTAATTTCAACCCCCAGCCCAAATATCAATACAGTATCCACCCTCTTCCCTCGCTTATTGCGTCGACATTGACTTGTTTTTCAAATATTGACTTTCAATAACAATTTAAAACTTCCGCCACACACAGCTGTGCAGGATCCGGGCGCGGTAAAAGTACTGTGCCGTTTTATACATATATGGATGGGAAATAATCTATTTTGTCTCGTGATAATAAAATAAATAAATAAAGGACTTAAACTGAATCCGGTGACGTCTCGGGCTCGATTCCCGATTCGCATTTATATTGTGTTATAAAAAACCAACGAGTTTACCCTTGATTGGAATTAGGTGTCCAAGAATACAACGGAACATTCTAAGACCTATCTCCCTTCCACACCTTTGTCATGGAATAAATTATACTATATACCTAATCAGGGCATTGTAAACACTAGTTTCGAGCATATTGAAACTGTAGAAATTGTCATGTGACCTTTTATATATATGTGCCATATCTCATAATCATCAGTGATTTCGATATTAGAATTCAACAATTATTTAGGATAACTAGCAGTTGTTAGTCGTCAAAATATATTTTATAAATTACAATGAGTTTAAATGTAAAACTAGCATCTGCTAAAGACGGTCATGACCTTCACCACTGGTGAAATATTAACAATTAAATATATAACATATAATTTGATCTCGACACGTCACGGTGTCGTCACGTTCCGGACTCTGGCTGGCTTCTTGTGTCCCCGCTTGAAACCTATCCCGCAATGCTCTCCATAGCGCTGTAGAATTCAATTTAAGTGGCGAATCGTAGGAGAGCTTATTTGCTAAGCTGTTTACAACAGTACCCCAATTATTATTGCATAAAATCTTTATTGCTAATACTGTACACACATATATTATTTTCTTTTGACAAGTGAATTAACGGGTAACGAGCGAATATAGGATAAAATGTTGGTGTAACAGTGACTAAGTACATCGCAGGACATATACTGATGGTAGGTCTCACATATGTGAGAGTCCGCCTGGGTCGGAACCACCGCAGTGTCTATTTCTGCCGCAAGCAGCAGTGTGTAGTCACACGGTTTAAAGAACAGTGTAGCTCGTGTAACTACTGGACACAATAAAACTTAACAGCTCATGTCTAATGAATACCTAACAATACTTTTGTAATTCAAGGTGTTTAGTCGTGATTCCATTATGTATGGGCGGTCATATCGCTTACCATCAGACTAGCTCGTCTAGTCTATACTATTATATAAAGCTGAAGAGTTTGTTTGTTTGTTTGAACGCGCTAATCTCAGGAACTACCAGTCCAAACTGAAAAAAATCTTTTTGCGTTGGATAGCCCTTTATTCGTGGATTGCTATAGGCTATAAATCATCACGCTATACCCAATAGGAGCGGAGCAGTAATGTCTAATCTCAGGAACTACCGGTCCAAACTGAAAAATTCTTTTTTGCGTTGGATAGCCCTTTGTTCGTGGAGTGCCATAGGCTATATATCATCACGCTATACCCAATAGGAGTGGAGCAGTAATGGCTAATCTCAGGAACTACCAAATCGAACTGAAAAATTCTTTTTGTGTTAAATTGCCCTTTGTTTGTGGAGTGATCTAAGTTATATATCATCACGCTATGACCAATAGGAGCGGAGCAGTAATGAAACATGTTGCAAATACGGGGACAATTTATTAGTTTTGAGAGCTTCCGTTGCGTGCGCTGCGTAAACGGTTTAAAGTTATGCAACAATGATGTATGACGGGATTGTTCCTCTTAAAAAGTTCTAAAAAATATATATTATAAAACAAAGTCCCCCGCTGCATCCGTCTGCCTGAACGTCTTAAACTCAAAAACTACCCAACGTATTAAGATGAAATTTGGTATGGAGACAGTTTGAGACCCTAGGAAGAACATAGGCTCCCGGGAAACTACTACTTTTATAATGGAAAACTTTAGCCTGAAAAACTTTACAACGCGGGCGGAGCCGCGAGCAAAAGCTAGTTATTCAATAAAAAAGGCAAAATATTTATGTGAACCAATAAGACTATAGAAGTTCGGCGAAGAACGACCTACACTAGTACATGAACAGATTTCATAGTGCGACATATTGTTTTTAGTTTATCCATTCGCCAAGCCTAGCTTTTCGAACCCGCGTGGAGTGAAACACAATTCATTTCTCTCCCGCGTTCGTTATAACTATCCAGCTTTTTCTTTCCTTTACTTAATATCGCAGTTTTGCAGTATCGGTTACCACCACTCTTAACGCACACTTCTGAATTTATTGATTCGCCAATACTTGTTTCGAGTTAGGAAAATGTACACATTTCTTCATAGTTAGTGTATCCGACATAACACTTGTATTTCATTTTGGGATATTAGTACCTACTATACCAATTACTTACTAGCATCGAACATGAGAATTAACCGGTTTTATAAATTATATCCGTCCTGAATGAACTAATAGATATCACTAGAACTATTTACAAGGGAATGGGAGTTTGAAACTCGCAAAAATACATATTTTTTTGTACTAGGCATTTACATCAGATCTAAACGGCACGAACAATACAAAGTAGTTTAAAATGCCCGCTACAAATACCAGCCCGCGTCAGGACCGGCTGACACCACCGACGTTCTCATTTGACTGAAGGGTATTGATAAACGATATTTGGCGAGGACGGACTTATTGGGACCCCATTACTCATACGTCGCGAGCGGAGCCGGCGCCGAAACTGACGTGAGATCGTATTTGATTTCGCCTACTTTCTTGTCACATTGTAAGTTACCATTAAAATACTATGTTTTTATGAAACGAAATAAGAGCGATTTGCTATAAACTGCACAAGTACTAATAAAACTGAATAAGAAAGTACTGCCAACCTACATTATGCTTATCATAAAACATTATTACCCGTGCTCAATAATAGAATAATTTCTCACGATCACACGCAGTGCGGTGCTGCGGTTTATAATTCCAAGTTCTTGGAGATATATTATATAATGCAATCATAGTAGAGACTTTCTCATCTAATAATTTATGGGTGAAACTAGTGTTTTTTTTCGGAGCCAGCGTACTAGATTAAAACATAAAATGACTCCTTCGTAGTAGCAGGTTTGATAATTTGGTTATTTTAAAAATGTATAGTAGTAGTAGTAGATTGTCCCAAAATCCTTTGAATGGGCACCACGCCATTCTGGTATGGGCACGGCTCACCCAGCTACTCATGCAATAATTAAGACAAAATAATAAAACTAATTCATCCAAATTGTCTAGTCGTTTTGAAAGTAGAGTACATGATAGACTACGTCTGAAAGTAAAAATCACAAGTCCAATAATACCAAGTGTGATGAACTGCGCGCCACTGCCAACAAACTGCCCGAAAGGTAATCAGATAAAGTTATTGAAAAGAGAGCCATAAAGCTATGCTGTAACGTCTGCAATACGGAGGCGCGGGATTTAGTTTATGTTCCGAAATATAAAGACAGGTTTATAGTTTATTTCAAGGAAATTATGTGACCTTACAGATGGCACAGAAAATGATGTTTTTTAACATAAATGATAAGTATTTATTGATGGTTCTGGCCAAGGTTACTGCCATTATTCGGGGAACAGAAAAATGACACGGTTATGCTCAACATTTAAAAAAGGGAGGGCAGAAAAAGATGTTTTATTAAAAACGTCAAAACGATGTTGCCAGTTATGGCACGTATATCACAATAGTATAGAGAAGAGGAACCGTTCATTTGGTATTAAGTATGATTTCTAAAATCATAGACTTATAGCACCACAGAAAAGAACTTGAAAATACAAAATACTGTACTGCACTCCTCGCCTTGAGAAAGCAGTTGTCAAGTACGGTAACACGAAGAAAGTAATTAAATTGGTTTAAATCTGAAGGCTGCGGATCGCTACAGTGGTTTAAGGTTTTTTGTAGCGGGAAGGGCTTTTCAACACGCCATGCCTCGACCACCTAGTTATATATATATTGATATGAATCCTGTGAGAATGTCGACAAATGTAAGTACTCCCTGTAAGTTTTAAGTTATATGAACACTTTAAGAAGTAGAAACACTGACGTAACTCTATACGAACTATAAGTTATAAGCCCTGTAAGCTCCTCGTTTCTCTTAATAATGTTATATTTTACAGTCTTTACCTAAAGAAACAGTAGTAGATAATTAAATTTATTAGTAATGTTTTAGTCTATAGTTAAAGAACTTACTCACTAATTTAACTAAACAACAAAAAATGTATAATCAATAAATTTAAATTCGTAAATATAACTAAAAAATATATCAATATGACCTGAAGATACGCCATACCTAGTGCCGGGTATTTTAGTTACCTTTTTAATACATTTCTCATTAAAAATTTAGAAGTATTACGGCAATGTATGCTAACAACCCCACATCTCCCAATAGAACCTAATGTACCTATATATTGCACAATATTACACAGAGTGAGATTGCGCAGCGGTCCATCTCTCATTGCACGGCAATCTTCCCAGCGATGAATAATGTCCACGCAATAACAGCTGCGGCCCGCTCGCCACTGCAGCCGTCCTGCGACTCTTTTCTCATTGAGTTCGACAGGTTTGCAGCACAATCCCGCACAAGTCATTTACAATTGGTAAAGTGTAAACTCCATCGTTATTTATAAATATTCTATCATAAATATTCGATTTTTATTTGTGCAGCATAATATATCATGACACTATACCGCGAATATTAATACATATTACATAAAATTATATTTATAACTCATCAAACTGCAAAAAGGAGAGTGCTTGGCGCATGCCTTCCGCTTGCATATATAATACTATGTTTTTTAATTTATATACAGTCGGACATAGGTTCCACCTATTTTATCCTACCTAGATGTTATATTAAGCCGCAAGGACATGACGCGATGAGGTCAAAGATCTAGAGCCCCAACCCTCCTCCCAGCTTGCCTTCGATCTAGCATTCCTGAGTGTAGATATTGAACAAACGGCGCGAGATTAGCATAAACACAACGCGACGAGATATGTATTTTCTTATTTAGAAACTACATATTTCCTATATCAAATGAAGACTATAAATGAATTACAAGTCTTGACATGAATTCGTTCTTGACATCAACTTATTTTCATCTTTGTGTAAAGTGTAACCTAGTGGGGATTTGAATCGATTAAAATAGACCTATTAGTCCAAATATAATGTGAACCAACAAGGGATTATCCCGCCCATTGCAAAATCAGACGGCCTTCTACTATTCCCCGGATGGAGACATGTACACCAAACAAACAATGTCTCTAAATAAACAATGTGGCCGGCTTCTTACCTGACTGCCCTCGAAGAAGAGTGATGTTTTTCACTATGTGTAAAGTGGTAAATGAGATTTCTTCACAAATTACAAAAGTGTGTTATCTCACACGCAAGCATACTCGATAGTGCAAACAACATTAATTAACACTCAAAAATAAACACAGAACGACTTTATGTGTACCCTTGGAGAAGCGCATAACACCTGATAGTGTATGGTTCTCCCTCGCCCTCTTTCTGCCCGGTTTTACACCAATCAAAAAATAAAATCGGATTTGCAGTATTTACTCCAAGAACAGCTACTGTCACATATCAAAAGGCCACTTAAATTTGATTATACTCTTATTCGTAAACGAGCAGTTAAGCAAGGTAATTTACATTTATTAGCAATTTGTGTACAATAAAATGCATGTATAGTTGAGACACTAAACAGACAACAAAGACAGTATGACGTCACTCACTACCCCCGGCTAATACACTGGAAGACATATAAAAAGTGTCGCGCAATGCAAATTGTTTTCCAGACAATTGGCCATACGTTAGACTACGGTCTGAAACAATGCCGGAGCGGGACGATGGAGATGCGAGGGAAGACCGAGAGTTAAATAAATTCTTGTATAAATGATTTTGTGTGACGGAAGTATTTGTTTCGAGAATGGGTGTTGTGTTAAACTCATATTCTTATTTCTTAGTTTACATTCACGGCACATAAATGTTAGTACAAGATCAGAACTACGATGGTTGATTTTTACGTTTCATTATTTATTACCAAGTGTTGCTCGTAAAAAAGCCATAATTGTGTTCAATCTAAGACACGAGCGCACACATGTATACATATTTATTACGCCTGAATTACTATATTTGCTGTTCATACGAAAAATAAATAAACATAATAAGTTATAGTTTATCTGTATGCCACATTTGGCCTAAATCTTTTTAGCGACCAGGGCGTTTACGAAAATCGGTCTTTACAAACTTTTGCATTTTAAATAATTTTAATAGTAAGATTTGTATGTAGCTGTAGGATCATTCCTGCACCGCCCCCGCTCCCGCTAGAGTCGCGAGCGCGGTTTTATCGCACCACATTGGCCTGCGACATCGTGGGTCAAACGGAGCGTGCCCGACTAACTGCGAGCAGAAACAACGCTTATATTTTTATTGTTCGCGCCATTTTACGCTAACTGTAGCTTTAAAATCACTTTATATTCAACGTGAATTTTTATTGTTCGTTTAATCGCCATGTAAAATCGTTTTTGGGAGGCATTGTTTCAGTTTTTGTTTAACGTACAACGCTTGCTGCCCTCCACATTAAAATATATGACGAAGCAAGTCAGTACGGCGTTACATTAAAAATTAATGTATTATTAGTGAAGAACAAACAGCTCATTGCCTAATGGCTAATGGTTAATGTCTATTAATAAAGAGCAAAAATGGAACTGATAATAATACATTACAACAAACAGCACTACGCTGCATCTATCACCTTAGATATCGATCATCACAATGGCCAATGATCCAATTCATTTTTGTATGTTAGTGAGCTGTATCAGCTTTTGTCAAAACACAAAAGTGTTCTAAAAATGCTCCAGTCTTATTGACCCTTCTTAGTGTTCATATGTTACACTGTATTAAGTAAATTACACTCAGTCATAACAGGCAAGGAAAGGTACAATAATTGTAAAGAATGAAATCATATATGATCGAAAACACCACATCCGCTGCAATCGTTCAAAATAATATGATTGATGGAGGTGTGGACAGCGGGCACGGAGGAGCTGTGGAAATGTCAAATTATATTTTATTCGCTGTATATCCTCCGAGAGATATTAAGTTACTCATTACCGACGTTAAAAAGGTAAGTTAAGGGTTTTCCTCTTTTAACAGTATGTGTCCTGTTTCACTAAGTTAAATCCTCCACCGCGTCTGTCTGAACACGATAAACTCCAAAACTACCAAACGGAGTTCGTTGAAATTTGGTATAAATATACTTTGAGACTCTGAAGAGGAAATAAGCTACTTTTTATCCTTTTCTTTTGTTTTCGCGGAGAAAGTGTCTTATGACTACATGTTGAGTATACCGTACTTTACAAATTGACGTTGAGTCGTCCGGAAAAATGGTAAACGTCAGGCACCCATCGGGTTCAGGGGCGGCTGTGGAAGTAGACTTAGACATTTCCGTCAGAGGAAACTCGCAGTCGTCCCTAATGAGCCGAAGAGGGCCACCGCGGAGTTTTAGTTGGTATGCCGTGCGTTGCATATAGGTTAGGGACTCGGCCCGGCGGTCGCCTGAAGGTCGACATCAAATCAATGCCGGGTCGTAAGGCACGGTGACCCCAACATAACCGCTCAGTCCCCCCCACGAAGGCTGAGCGGTAGTCATAAGACACTTTCTCCGCGAAAACAAAAAAAAAAGGCACCCATCGGGTCGGGTTCCTAACACTATATATCCTACGTAAGACTTACCAACTAAAACTCCGCGGTGGCCATCTTCCCTATTATAGGGGCTCGAAAGCCACCGCACTCCGAAGGACGCTTTCGCTTTGGTGTCATTTCATTTTGTGTCATGGCAGCGTAAGACTCACCTACGCTGGCGTCCATCCTTGGGATCCCAAACAATGTAATCAAACAACAGACAACCCCCTGCCACCGGCCCGATCCTCCGATGGCCTCTATTAGTCGCCTCTTATGTCAGGCAGGGAAGGCCACTGTTTATCATATGAAAATAATAGCGGGACTTTTTTCCTGGAAAAACTCTTCCACGCGTTGTACGTCGCGAGCAACAGCTGATAAAATATAAAAATGGTTACTTTTTTGGAACTTTCAGTACTCATCTCATACTTTTAATACAATGACTACTCGATGTTACATAGGTGCAAAAATACTTTAATATTATAAACTTTTCACCTTACAGATTAAATGAACTCCACATCATACCTATTTTCTTGAAAATATTAATTTCCTTCAATATTCAAGAACTGTCAACGTGTTCAACACTTTCTATGACAACGAACTTGATATATTGTGCAAAGGGCTCGTTTTTAATGAAATTTTCTTCAAAGTATTACATAGTTGTGAAGTTACGCCTACGGGAACGGTATTGAGAGCCCCGTAATGACTTAAGGGATGACTGATCGGTTTTACTCAGCTTAACTGGTAGTGGGTAGCGCTGGACTTGAATCCATAGAAGATTGTGATAAAACAAGCACTATTTTTACAACTCTAGGATAGATGAGCGAATCTGCCTAAACAATAACGCAACTCAGAACTTAGAATTAGTAAATCTTACACAGCCCTCGTCTTTCCGATGTTTCGTAATCCCCAGTAATTACCCTGACTACATTTCCTTCAGAATAGAGAATACGGACATTACATTACTTATCTTATGATCTCTGAAATATCTTCTTGTTTTATGCTTTATTTTTGTAGTCGGTTTTAGCTTTTATCTTTTATTTTATGTCAGACTCTATTTTTTATCTAACATCTGTAATACGGTAAAAGTTCTAAAGAATCATTCAACCATGTCTAATACTCTCCCTTTTACTACGTCAGAAACAATTTGGAGACAGGAAAATTAGATTTGTGATTTTCCTTATCCAAGGGTGGACGAAATACCTGTTCATAACCGTGGATATCAGATACAGCATTTAACACCACGCTCTCTTATTCACCACAACCTTATTTTTCCACATTTCAGACATACCAAACATAATCAATAAAATAAAAAAATAAATATGAATGAATAAAAAACCTCGGAAAGTGTAATGGTTCACGTCTCAAAGTTTCTGTAACTCTAGATCAGTTTACCAAATAAAATCCGGTACAGTATAATACTGTATCCACATTGTGAGGATAAGATCTCTAAATGAATTCCTCTGCCATTGTTAACATTGTAGGACGGCGTGGATCACTAAACACATGGTAACCCATTTACTCGTCTCCCCGTTTCCTAAAAAACCTCTTTCCGTGGATGGATGAAGTATCAACCGTTCGTAAACATTTTCAAACACAAGGACATTAAACACAAATCATATGTAGCACCTACTATTAGTTTAAAAAAAAACTTCACATAGTAAGCTATTTTTGTGAAAAAAGCGAAGTTTATATTCTATTTTGTAACACTAGGTGTTGCCCGCGGCTTCATTCGCGTGAAAAGCCTCTCCTGCTACAAAAGTCCCTAAATCTATGCGACGCCTAGAGCAATCTCTTTAAAATTGTTTTAGAACTTTAGAAGCTTTCGACCCCAACGGCCATCGGTTCTTCAAGCTATATGCCTGGACCACTGCCACTTCAACTTGCTAATCCTATGGGCTATGTCGGTAACCTTTGTTCTACGGATCTCATTTCTGATTGGATCTCGTAGGGAAATACCGAGCATAGCCCTCTCCATAGCTCGTTGAGTGACCTTGAGCCTCGTAATGAGGCCCACAGTGAGAGGCCACGTCTCGGTGCCGTATGTTATCACTGGTAACACACAACTATCGAAGACTTTCGATTCAAGGCACTGAGGTATTCTACTGCTTCTAATAGAAGCAATTACCGGGATAAAAAATAGCCTAAATGAACTAGAACCAGAACTAGGTCTATCCGCGTACCATACTTTATCCAAATCTGTTCAGTAATTGGTGCGTTTACTTGTAACAAACATACAAATATTTTCAAAAATATGCGTATTTATAATATTAGTAAGAGTAAGATAAGTAAGAAATCAGTAAAATAAGATTATTTAGCAGTATTATCTCATGATGTAAAGTTTTAGATACAGAACCCAAATTATGATACGTATTGTAAAAAATCTACATTTATGACTGTTCTACATATGGCATGATCACAAATAAGATATTTTAGCTGTTTTTGACACTCAATTTACGACTTCAGAGATGTTCCAAAAAATAACTTGCCGCCATTTCAGTAAACTTACTTCACACTTATCTTTACGGCTCGCTGGCACTTTTGTGTCGCCATCAGATAGTCTTAAGGTTGCTTCGGCCCCGTTTGTTAAATGTTTAGTTAATAACCGATTCGTGTTAACAGTTGGATGTTCGCCAGAACTCACACGTTAGTCACACGTGGGGTCCACACGTGCGCTGTGGTTCGCTCGATGCCCGAAGTTGTTGCCATGGACCCATAAAGCAATTAAAAACAATAAACGTGAAGAATACACAGAAAAATAATTTACTAAACAAAAAATAAAATGGGTCTCAAATTTATAAAGTATCTCATCGAGTCAGAGAGATAATTTAATTAAATTAACAGGAGAGCTATTAGTTCAAATTCGCTGAATTAATAATGAATAACGAGCTCCTTTTTATTCTAATATTTCGATAACAGCCACTTAAACGAGACTAACTGAAATTTGAAATAAACTTCGTTTTTATATTATTTATGATATGGTCTAATTCGCATAAAAAATATAAACTATCATGTTCACAATATAGGTTTAAATAAGTACTAAATCTAAAGAAAACCTATGCTTTTTAGGGCAACTAAAAATGGTCCTATTAATATACGGTCGTCGGTAGGTGTTATCGAAAAACTTGTTTTAGTGTACCAATGATATTTAGACATTTCGTAAACTCCATTTGTTGCTACTTCAGCAGTGTCCAATTTGAACTACCCCACTCCTGGTTCGCGTAATATAGTTTGTCCGTGAACACTACGCAGGGAATATTATGATACAAATGTTAAGTCTATTCTTCTATTTTTTTTAATTTTTCAAGTTAACAATTTTAATTAACTTGATAGAAAAATCTCATAAAAAATGTTTTTTATTCAGTTTGAAATGGTTAATATGAATTCAGCTTGTTATTTTAGTATTTTCGACATTACACCCCGGGACTTTTATAACAATCCCGGATAGTTATGTTTGAACCAGGTTTGTCGAGCGACAATATGTTTCCTATGACAGTGTTTATGTCGACACTATGATTGTTATATCCTTATTTAAAATGTAATGCATTACGGAACTGCCTTTACCGGCATTCAGGTATTGCGAGCACGTTTCAGTCGGTATTCGGTACACAAGTCGGTAAAAGTGACAATATCTATATAAGGTATGAACCGGGGACTTTAATAGTACGCCTGACTCACTAAAGCCAACTTAAAATAACAGGTTTCTGTTCCTATTTTCCCCGAGCAGCCTATAATAGCTTTCCTAATCGCACCGCATCTATGATTTTTTACTGCTTACTGTGGATGTTTTTGGCGAGTCAAAGTCAGTAGAATTACTTTTTACCAGATGACTATCGCGTCCTTTGCCAACCGAAGCTATATAAAGAACATCGGCGGTCATCATTTTATAACAATAAATATAACAATAAATAAGTTCATATTATATCGTGTTAAAAATATTTTTTATTCTGAAGCGTACCGTGCGTGTTTTTGCACATCTGTCTCCGTAAATGCAAGCGACGCTGACGCTAGAGGGTGTTGCCATCTAAATTGACATGACATCGGCGACATAAATCCCGCTCCCACTCCTCCAACCTCGTGTGCCCTACACCGAGGGATCTGCAAACGAATTTACTCACGCAAAAAATTTGCCGTGTAATTACTTTTACGCACTATTGGTCTCAAAAATTGTTCAGAAATTCCAATAAATAAAATATTATCTTCAGTAAATTTTACAGACGCACAAAATGTTACACCAACATAGGTAATATCGCGAGAACCACAGAAAGAATAATTATTTAATTTTAATAAACACACCCAATAGTTACGCGTCTGATTCCCTATTAAGTCATGATGTACTGGGTATTAACTGCGAAATACCTCCTCAACATCAAGACTCGAGACAATAAATTCCGAGACCAGCATTTCCCACACAATTTGTGTAGTTAATTATCTCTCGCCCGCGACTTCGTCTCCCACGCCAGTCCTCACGGAAGCTGTCGTATTATTTTTTGGTAAGCGGGAACCTTATTCCAGGAGTCGCACATCACATCACTGTTCGTAACCCATCCAGGCAACAATATAAGTTACTTGGGAATATTCCCGAAAAAAATTGTTTTACAAACCTGTTTAGGTTGCGGTACAAAGCAGTTTATCGTCTTACCTCTGTCCTCAGTCCAACCACGGTTTCTTTTATTTTCTATTTTAATGAAATAGTTTAGTGTAAGTTTTATTGACACACGTTGTTGTTGCCGTGTACATAAGTCGCCCACGCATCCCACGCTAAATAAAAATCAAGTTTATATACTGAAAACTTAATAAAACAAATTGATAGCCATTATACGAGAAAAGCTAGAAAGTTTATATTATATTAACTCGCAGAGATAATCTAAAAATTAACAGAGATTTTTTTAATTTCTTATATTAATATAAAACTGTTCGTAGAGATAAGAGAAGATTATATTTGAAACCCATTTTCGCATGGATAACTAAACCATGTACAATGTAATAAAGAGGTAAAGTTTTTTGGGAAATGTTATTTCCGGTACAACTATTAAAAGGATTCTAAACCTTATTTCATAAATCGAAAGTTATGTTCTCTGTAACTAAAATACTTAAGGTTTTCTTATTTCATATAGTACTCCATCCTAAAATATTAATCGCACCGCGACTAGTTAATCGTGAGTTGTCGTTTCACAGACAATATTTTATTATTAATTATTTTAAGTAGGTATCAGAGGAAGTAATTCATTCGCTCTGTCAAGTCATTTTATCATTATTATGCTAAAACTTTGATGTCACCACAATATCCGGGAATACTTTCAACCGAAGCTTTATTAATTATTCGCTTGATTGAGCTTTCGGTGACAGGTTTTATATTAGACGCTTGACATAACTTTTAAGTACGAGTAATTATTCACAACAGACAAATGGATTAATAGGCTGGCGATCACGTATTTGATTGTAAGGGTTCAACGAATGAAGGCTAGGAATTTGAATTTTAAATACGATATTAGCTACAGATTCGTACCGTATATTTTAATGGCATCCAAGAAGCGACACGCTTGTATATTAGTATGGTTATATAAAAAAATAAATGGGAATTCACGGAGAGCATTTTGTTCAAATATAGCACAATTATTGTAAGTTGAAAAAGCAAAAACCAAACAAGCGTAACCGAGCTTTATCGCAAGCTTTTTTCCTATACAAAATACAACAAAGGAATCGTCTCGTCATTACCGAACCATTTGTATTAAGCGACGTGGTCTTACGCCCACTGAACTAGGCTAGGCAGTAGGCAGAGAGCAGTAGGCACAGAAACGTGGGGGTCGATAACAAACGTGCCTTTATTCATATTATTGATTTCAAACTACCGTGATATAGCAACTTTTTATTGCTTGGAGATAAACTACTGCAGTGCTATCACTATTTTACTACATCTAAAATTTAAGGTTAATGAATTAATGATTATGGAAACATGTATAAGTAAACCAATATTCTCTCGATGATAAAAAAAAAATATGAGATTTTTCAATCGGTTGATAAGTTGTAGTTAACTAAAGTATTTTATTGAATTTTGGTAGTAAGGGTAGCTGTAGAATAACAGTAATGGCAAACTATGATGTTACTGAGTGTCATTGGCCATAACGCTGTGTACGTGAGAAAGAGACATCAAGATATCCCCACGACGTTCCCACTTTTGCTCATAACAATATTTTAAATATGAATATTTGCCTTATTTTTCAACCAATTTAGACGGTAATTCTATAATATAATGTATTAATTTTTGTTACATATAAATTAACGTACAAAATATAGGAATATAAAATATAGGAAACTATTATTACATCCCGAGTTTGGAGGCTCGTTTACTTCATTTCTCCTCAATTCGTTCAACTGATTAACTATCAAAACTGTGTAAGTATTTCAAGTAAAAGAATTCTTCCAGCTGAATAAATATCTGTACCTATCGATTACAATTTATCGAAACCCTCTCAATGTTATCAGAATACCGGCATAAATATTGGATTTTTTATAATTTATTAGTAAGTGAGCTGTTAAATTTAACATTTCGTAGTAAATGTTTCACATTTAAATTTTATTACCTAGGGTAAAACGACTAGTAAGTTTAATTATATAATTAATTATCGATATTATTAAGACAATATGCTCAATACGACCTAATTTTGTAGTGAAGAAATATAAATATAGTAAAGAAAGAAAGCCGAAAAGGATTATAAATCATACGACTACGTTTTCGCTAATCATCACCTTTTTAAGTAAACAGGCGTAGACAAAACAATGTTAATTCTTGCTCCTATGACAAAAAGCAATTCATTAGGCAATTATTGCGACCTAACACTACCTTTATACATGTATAACAATGAACAACACTTGAAACACGAAGATATCAAATGGCACGGAATATAGCGCGAGTCATGTTTTTAAATGGTGGGACATAATGTACAAGGCAAATTTTTAAGATGGGGCAGATATCTTAACCGGTGTGGCTACAAAGATTTTTTTACGAAACTGTCCATCATTTTAAGACATTAAAATCTGCGACCACTGATTTTGAAAAACATAATGGGGAATTTATAAAATATTTTTTTTATGGCAGTAGATCCTGTTGCTTATAAGAACCAATAGACATCATAAGACCATTAGAGGTTTGAGTACCTTTAAAGTTAGAAACTTTTTGTATATTTCGTAGGAAATGCGACTCTAATGCACATTTAAAAATTACAAAACTTTGTATTACTTAAAAGATTAAAGTTGTCTCGTAAAATACACGAATCACCAGGTATTGCCGTTATTTTATCTAGTCAAGATAAACTTAAATTTAGTACGAGCTTAAAAACGATAAAAAAGCGCCAGTTAACGTAATCCTGAAGTGTAGAGGAAGTTTTGAAACGAAACTCTTTAATTAAAGTGGCGTACAGAGCGACTCAGACCGCACATCCTTCAAGTTCTTAACAACGTAAATTATACCTTAACAGAGTTAAGGAGCGTAAATAACGTCCTGCTTTTTCCGCCTTGTATCTTTAGTAGTGCTGTTTTTTATCAAAGACAAAGACAGACCATTTTATTTTTTAAAAAGAAACAATATTATAATTAGACAAATTATACGTGCAATAATACATTCAAGAGTCACAGGAATCGTTGGGAGTGTGCTTGGAGCTTTGTTCACCACATTAGTGCAGTTTCCTGCTAACTATAGAATTAGATCCTATCAACATAATAAGAAGCTAATTTCTCCTAAATGAAACTACATGGTGGCGCTACCATTTCAAACAAAAACCTAAACAAGCCGCAGGTTTATCGAGGATTTTGAATAAATAAATTGTTACGTGCCTCGCGGCAATGGCAGTGCCCGGAAAGACAAAGAGCCCCTCTGTGTCGTACGATCAGCTAAGCACGGACTCTCCTAAGTGGTAACAAATTCAATTTATCTGCATTGTAACTAAATCCCGTGCCGTAAAGATATCTGTTTCGATTTATTCACAATGATAAAGTTATATTTAATATATTTTAATATAATATTTTGCTATATTTTTATTTACCCACGTTATATTTGTTATCGTATAACAAAAACTTCACAAAGTACGAATCCAACTGCGTCAAATTACCGTACCATTACACTTAGGGTCAAACTAAATACCACAAGTACCTGAACAATATAATTGAACATGATGAATACTATTTTATTTGTGTTTAGTGGCCGCCTGAGACACCGTTTGACTAATCGAATATCTTATTTTTTTCAATAACGTATGAATTTTTAATCATAATTACAAAAATGTTAACCATAAATTTACATAGTCAAAAAGTTGATGGTCTTATCCATCGAAATAGTGTTTATCTCTCTTCTATGATTCTCTCTACAAATAAGACGAATGTTGTGACAACTTTTTTTATAAAAACCTAAGATATTTAGATTCCAGATAGCATTGACACACACACATTCCACAATGAATACTCACACACATCCATGTAAACATTCATTGTCATACACTCTTCACCCACACATGCACTCTAAAAAGATGACACTTCGCGAGGTTGAGTAAAAACACAACTTTTCACTTTAATAAAACCTTGAAGAAAGAAGATAATCTAGCATCTGCAGGCTCGTTCAGGCGGCATACGCTAAAACACGGGCTCAGATTGTATGTTTACCATTTTATTTGATATCTGTCGAATTATGACAACACATGACGTTCCTCATACATATTTCATGACGAGTGACGGGCGCCGTAAAACCCAACTTAATAAAGCATAATATGTTGCCGTCAAAATGAGACTATCTTAGTTCATTTTCGTACAAACACTTTTCTTAGTCGTTGTTTTGGTCATCCTGCTGATAACACTTGTCTCAATATACCGGAGCAATACCAGAACTTCAAACTACTGCGGCTTTTGTTCGAAGTTGGTACTCGTAGAACCTTTGTTATATAGTGACGTGATCAAGAGCTATTCTATGACACTATAACAAAGTACCCAACAAAAGTCATTTCATATCTTTACTGCGTTTCGGTTTTCGGCATAGCTTCTCCATGCCACACTGCGAAATGAACTCGAAGTATCGTTAATTTGTTTTTCGACGTAAAATTTGCTTAGTCTGCTACACGAGATGGGATCACGAGTTGTTGAAATGATTAAAGTTGTTCTTAACGAGTCTGCAGTGATTGGCGAATGCTAAGAACCAGGACACTGGGTTGTTGATACAGGGCGCAGTAAACACTCGGCCGCGCTAGACCATCGTAACCCGGATACTCTACATTTTATAGCTCTAGAGAGCGGGTACATCGCACACAAGTGGAAGACTTTTATTGTGTCTTTATTCACAATTCACATGGTGTCAATTTGAAACATGGGCTCTAAATAACAGCTTTCACCGACTACAACTTTGTTAGTTTTCTTTATACTATGCTCTTATATTATAGACACAATTCTCACTGATACCCTTCAACACGTGCTGCTGTTGCAGCCATGGTTTAACTTATTGCATCTTATAATGTATCTTATAAGTACTAAATTTTCACCTTAACAACTATTTTGTACTTGAACTATACAATTTTGATTTCTCCAGGATGCGAGCCCAGCAGCTTTCCTACTGAATTCATTTGTACACTACCAGTAGACTAGCCAATCGCGTAAAATTTTTATGCAATTTATCGTTCTACAAAATGTCTAATATTTTACGAAGTTGCCCACGGCGCGGCGGTCTGCTCTATACATTCATAGAATGAACTGAGCGCAGTTTGCATTACAAAATTACAAAATTTGCTTGGAGTCAAATATTCCAAGAAATTCTTTCTGTTGTGGATCACTAACAATAAATGAATTTGAAAGTAAAATTAGCAGTTCTTTGTGGATTATCAAACTATATACACAATACACAAGGTGTTGTTAATTGGTACTGTTTAATTCTTAGACACACTTTTTTTTTCTAACATTCGATAAATTAATTTGTATGCATTGGACATTTTAAAACAAGAATCATGTGTCGATCGTCAATCTAGTTACAACATATTTTCGAGTCTATTTCTTTGGACAATCAGGTCCAACTTTAAAGTGGGAAGATAAAAATCAAGTATCAAATAGCAGTATCTTTGAAGCACCGCATTGTTTTCGTTCATTAATCAAGTGAGCAGAGAAGTGTGAGTAAGGTTTGAATATGTATTAGCAACCTGAATATACACCCGACAATCTGGCTTAAATCTCACTGGGATTTATAAAAGCGCATTGTCGCCAATGACCTTTATAATAGAATTTCCTTCTTTATATAAAGAAACCCGCTGGTCCCGTAATGATAAATAATAACTATAATTATAATTGTCGATATAATTAATAATTACATAAAAAAATATTATGCATCAAACCATAAAATCGTGATGTAGCCAATTGAAATACTAAACTATAATATCGTTTTGAAATAACACAAGCACAACTTAGTTCTAAGGTTGGTGGAAAGAAATTTGCTAGCAATACGCTACTGACGAAGGAACGCAATTCCCATATTTTGCATGATTGGAATCCCAATTGCATGTCGTAACAAAACACCAAACCCTTTAGCTCTTCTGATAATTATAGATATCGACTGATGTAAACATACTTAGAACTTTGTGCGTATCTATTGTATGCGAAACCTTACAAATTAGTAAATAAACTAATAATGCCTAAAGTAAAACACACATTAGTGTAATACAGGCATTGTATAGTGGTTATTGGTAAACAATTACAATGCGAACATAATGAAACATCCATCAGCGATGAACTTCTATGGAATGGATCGACCCGGAGGATGTCGGGCGATCGGTCGATTGAATAGTGGAGCCGACGAAATTAGGGTTACCAGTAGGGTGATATTACCACATTATGTTCACTGACGACACCTACTCTTCGCATAACCGTGGACGTATAATTGTATGCATCTAGCTGAGCATGTATTTAAGTTTTACCCATTTGAAACTAAATTTCGTAAGTAGCAGTTTTGCAGTGTTATGACAAGATCTTAAATCATTCTGTCAACCTATTCCGATCTTAGACCAGTGTTCGGCCCTTTTACTTGGCTAGCCCGCCAATTACAAATTAAGAATGCGGTTACCATACTTAACATGTAATCTGGCTATACTCCATACTATACTACATACTATACATACTGAAAAACTAAAAATTATGAGAACCTTACGGTCTCACATCTAAGATCAGGATTTATTTATATCTGCACATGATTACACTTCTCTAGCGAAGTACAATAAATATTTAATCGACAAACGAGGGTTTGCATCACTACGTTTGCTAGATCTGTATATGTATTACCTTTACGGATTAATTGGCTAGAAATCTGACTTATGGTAAGACGTGACAACCCTAGTTGAATTAATGCGTCCTCGCTGGTCACCGAAGCCTTAACTGTATTTATTCTATGACACCGACGCGAATTTAATTCAGAATATACGGGACGGCCGCGTTAATCTGAAGACAGGTTTACTTACATGAACACTGACGCTAATAATTAAACGTCACGTAATTGCTAGATCGGCATCATCGTGTGCATAGTAATATTTTGGGTTAATTATTAACAGCAATCTCTACACATATAAGTGAAAATGTCAGGAAGAGACCAGCATAATAATGGAGATTGTCAAGAGACACGAGGTATTTTAGTTTAATCGGCGCTATACTTAAATTTGCATTATACTTAACCAACAGCTGCAGTAGCTACTTTATTGTACCAAGATGAATATAAATTCAGAGCCGGTAGGGTTATATGAAAAATCGGAGGGCATATAGTTTTGACTGCTACAAGACATTATGTTAAGAAGCGAACTATTTTCTCTATTCCACTAAAGTACAAAATAAAATAAATTGGAATTGATTTAGACGATGTTTGTCAGCGCTACTTGACTTGTTAACCGGTATTGTAAATCTCATTCCAGTCGGCTCAAATCAAAATTTGTGGGTATTGAAGTTATTAAAAATTTAAAAGCGCTGGTACACTAATGATGTCTTTTAAATAATTAAAAATCCCTAAAGAATTAGTTGAAGGCTGGTGGAGGGAATGACACTTTGACTCAGCGGTTTTATTAAATCAACATTTTAAGTGAAAGCGTCCCTTTGAATTTATGTCATCATGTCACGTTATTCTATAGTGAATATACTGAAATTACTACATTAAATTTTTTTTATAACGGTAGCCGATTTGTAGAATTGCCAAAACTATAGATGTGACATTGACCTAGCCACAGAGGAAGAGTCTAATACATAATTAATATAATCATAACTATGTAATACATACACAAAAGTAAGTTTTACGTAACAATATGTGAGTGAGGAGGTTATAATTTATATTGTATTACAATATTAAACAATTTATAGAACTATTTTGTTTTAATTTCTTGCGTAAAGTTAAATTACATACCCAAACTTACCTACGAATAATTTAAAAAGGATAAACTTCTAACTTCAGACAGTTAAAGTCATATTGTTAAATGTTTAATAAAGTTTAAGTTTGCTTTAAAGGGATTATTTAAAATAGATGATGCGAGAGTGCAAGTTGTTAAACATCTCTGCATATTTATGTTCTTAACAAACAGTTATTCCGAATTAAGTATGATTTTGGGCGTTCATACAATACTTGTTTTGATATTCTGTCGGTAATTTATTTAAGACCCATTGTTCAATCTGCTTGTCGCGTAAAAGTCTTTTCAAAACAAATATTATACTCTGTGTTAAACTAGGAATATCTACGCACCAAAGTGCATCCCAATCCATTTAGCGGCATTAACAAACAACAGCTCAAATTATTATATCTATAATGTTTTATGTGTAAAATTATTCAGCAGCCCTCAATGTACAAAAAAAGCAAAAGAAGAAGAATGTAATCTGTTCCCATACGTTATAAAAGTATTGTCGCTTTACTTTTCCAATAAGGTCGGGTCGGATTTATGAATTCCGCACCTACTCGTATTGTACCGTTTGAACTATCTATTTTATATCAAGGTGCGGATGTCGCGGCCCAATAAGGGCGTAAATCTTAACTAAAATTTAATCTTTTTATATCCAATACTAATTAGTTGTCGTCCACGGCACCGAACGCGCACAGTTTTTTCCCAGGATAAAATTAATAATATTATTATAAAAATAATTAAATTAAATTAAATACATATACTCTTTGTTATATAGGGACAACCAAATTTGTAGTTTTAAATTATGTACTTAGCTAAATACATTTAAAAATCGGATATTGCACAAGAAAAATTACAAATTTGACATCTTACCTAATTATAACAAGAATATCAGACTCGGCGAGTATCTCTGTGGTTAAATCGAGAACAACGGTATTGCAAGGATACATTTTTGTTTGGCCCCACCTGGATCAAAGTCAAAATTTGAGGTTTCACCCCTCAGTACAATATACTCTATAATAAAGTGTCAGAGAGACATGGTCGGGAAAATTATCCCGATCTGTTAATTCGATATTCAAAGCCTGGCCCCACAAAACGATTCTCGGAACGAATAACTGACGTGACCCATATGACTTCAAAAAACTCAAAAAATCTAAAAAAAACTTTAAGATCTAAGATCACTTAAACTCTATGATAGCATTATAGAAACACTCCAGTCAATTGTGATTTTTATTATGAAAATAAATAAAACTTTAAACTTTTGAATTTTTTACTTATGTAGGTCAATGAATTTATCCTGCGACCCGAGGTACCATATCTAAGACATCTTTGCTGCCCGTATTAAAAAAAGGATAAGCGCGACTGATGTATCTAGTCTCATCAAATTTACACATAGGAAAACGGACTCGATACGAGTGCCTTGACTAAAAGTCTTTCATAACATACTGTATTCATAATATTTAGACAGTATCAATACGGTAAGGACCCGTGTAAACCTTTAACCTTTATGTTGCTGAGAAAAAAATATATTTTAGACACATACTTCCGTACAGCCATATCAATAAATATTTGCAGTGATCGTTTTCGTTCAAAAAACTGTGTCGACGCAAAACGTATG
The DNA here is from genome assembly GCF_014839805.1 of Manduca sexta. NCBI lineage: Eukaryota > Metazoa > Arthropoda > Insecta > Lepidoptera > Sphingidae > Manduca > Manduca sexta. The sequence continues at coordinate 1,785,509 of NC_051142.1, read as the reverse complement.
TTAACACATATTTATTTGCGTGGACAATACTTGAATGTGCGACGAAAATACTTACGCATGCAGTATAAGAAAAAGCCTTTATATCTTATAGCCCTCTACAAGAACCTCCAGAGTATGTAAACTCTATATGCTATTACCATATACATATTATATTAATCTAATTTATCGTACATATCCAGGGACGAAAGTCTTACCCACCTCTTAGATAGAATTGATTTGTTGTGAAACATTTTAATAATATTATTTATTTTTCACCCTTCATCTTAACTAGAAATTTCGTAAAAGCTAGGAGCTAGTTTGAAGCGTTAATAAGAAAAATAAAGGTAAGTCACAACTAAAAAGCTTTTATTAACAACGTCGGGAAAAGTTGTGGCAGGCAAGCCCGCCTTCGCCACAACAAAAGGAACCGCGCAGCGCCGGCCACTCACGACCGGCCACGTTCCCCAACATTGAACCAGTACACAGTGGAGGTAACCGGCTGCGTGCCCGGGCAAATTAACTGCAGTTAGACACTTTACCACTTCGGGTTTACGTTTCTTGTCACCAGTTCAAGCTAATCACTCTTAAGAGGATTGATATACCTCCGTTTCCTATGGTATTTCTAGCGGTACAACTGAAATCCATCCATCAGACGAGCGCAATCTAGTATTACACAGTACCTACTATATTATAATAAAATGTTATGATTAGACATCGGATTTGTATTGTAATATTGTGTATACAAGTGTATATGTGTAAGTACTATTTCACTGATAGTGCATATTTCAATAGTACAATGTTAAACCTGTTGTAAAAAAAAAGTTTAGACAGCATAATGTCCTTCCAAGTTCACAATCGAAAAAATGATGTAGCAAATTAAATGTTGATTGCTGTTTTAAACACATTTATCAATGGCACTGAAGTTTTTGCAGAAATGGCGCAGAATTTGAAGCCCAGTCCAATGTAAATTTTAGCACTTTAAAATTGCATAATATAATCCGAGATCCAGTGATATTTCTATTGTTTGAGAGCAGGCGTAGGTAACTCTTACCATCGACAACAAACTCGTCTTGATTTGGATATATTTAAAAGTTCTTATCCTGTGTCTGACATCGCTATTATGAAATATATCAAACGAAAATGCACAATTTAAAATATGTCTGTGATATATCAAAAGGCACTTTCAATAAATTGGATATTATGTGCCATCAAACACAGATGAAATGTGCCGCGTGAAAAATATTTATGACTATACGTAAATTATATGAAGCTATTAATATGCCTCAGTCACAAACATAACAAGTCAATAATGAAATAATTGATGTACTTCGGATGCGGTACTAATAATATATTATGTATTACAAAATTTCACGCAGACTTATAGCCTCGGCACGTTCGGCACGCTCTACCTACCGCAAAGCAAAATAGTGCGATTACAATTGGACTAAATCTGTAAAATTTTATGAAAAACTCGCGACTCGTGGTGATATATTGTATACCATATAATACTTAAATTTTTTCTATTAATTATAATGCATTATAATCATTTTAACACCTACGTTCTTAAGGTTATGTTAAGTGTACGACTAGTACGGACATGGAAATTGCGTTGAACTGTAACCACTTTCAAAAATGTTGAGTACCTTGCAACTCCCGTATTTATCAACTGTTAACTATTGTAATGACTATATAAAAATATACAATAGTAATTTCTGTTTTATTTTTGGCGATATGACACGCAGCGATAGTGCAACTTGGTGCCAGGTCTGAAGCCGTAAGAGTGCATCTGTTTTTAATAATAAAATGAAATGCTATAGTTGGTCATAAAATATTTTATAACACGATTTACGGCGGCGGGCGGTGGTTTAAAATTGTCGCTTCGTATTACTACTTACAAACCATGATGGTGTAGTGTTATACAAGTTAATCTACTCAGACATCTAGGATTCAAGACACTTATCTTTAATGTGAGGCAATTTTGTTTACGACTCGACTGGTAAATGTTATGGGTTAGTACCACTCTCCCGTCACTACAGTAATGTTATGACAATGTAATCAAGCGTAAGCGTAACACAGGCCTTCTAGATGGTAGAGATACGATATATCATTATAAATTAAGTAAAAATACTCCATGTGTACAACTCTCCAACCGGCTAAGACAAAGTTTTAGCCGGTTGGAGAGGTTTTTAAATTTTATAGAATTGGAATAATTTATTTGTAAAAAGAAATTAATATTATCGTAGAAGGCATCAATTTATAAAAAAAAATTGTAGTAGAATTGAACGCCAATGATAGTTTTCGTCCATGTAAAAGACGTGCGCCTGTTACATCAAACATTATGTGAGGTGTTTATACCGTAATAGTCACGCGGTTGGCATTCTCAAACTTGAGCTCAAAGGTTTTATCCTTCAAAAATGTTGACTTAAGCCGTATTCTGTTTCAAATGACGTGATTACCGATGTTAATATATAGATGTGTGCCCCGAGGGATCGTTGTTAGCACACGCGACGTACTTGCGGCCTGTTTGTCTTACATTATCGCTGTCGGCGGGAGCGTAGATTGTTTTTGTTCAACTCTCCCTACGGTATGAAATTTATTTCATACTAGCTTCCGCCCGCAGCTTCGCCCGCGTGGATTTCGGGTTTCAAAAATGGAGAAGGTGCTCAATTTGTCGGGATGTTTTTTTAATTTATGGTGGTATGCAGGTGGTCCGATTGTCCGGTCAGGGGTCTGATGATGGGATCCTGGTGAAATCGAAGGAACTTTTAACCATTAAGGTTGCACACGAAATGACGGAAGCTTAAAAAATTGAGTAACTTCTCCCGTTTTCCCAACATTTTCCATCACAGCTATGCTCCTATTAATTGTAGCGTGATGAAAAGTATACTATAACCAGCTCAGGAGTATGAAAAATAATTGTACCAAGTTAAGTTAAAATCCGTCGAGTAGTTTTTGTTTCTATAACGGTTATACAGACAGACAGACAAAAATTTTACTAATTGCATTTTTGGCATCAGTATCGATCCCTAATCACCCCCAGTTATTTTGGAAATATATTTCATGTACAGAATTGACCTCTCTACAGATTTATTATAAGTATAGATTTGCAAAAGTAGCTCAAAAATTGTCCATAACGAAAACATGCATTTTAAAGTAAAACAAAAGAAATAATATCGTGAGGCCAACCAAATAACTAATGATATATTAAATTTTGTGACTGTTCAATTTAGTCGGGTCCGCGATATCACTTTTGTTGAGTTTCAGAACGCGACATTACATTATTATATTCTGTGCTCCAACGCACACTGCTTTGATGTTAGGAACACACCTACATTGCTTAGACAACAGTGAACTTTATACAATAGCAATAAAGCTCAAATTGACTGTACGTATTAGTTAGAAAACGTTTGTATGGGAAATAGAAAAATGCTGTTTTGAGGATTTTCCCGGCAATTATTCGAATTTTTCTCACCTTTTAAACCTTCCCTAGACCTCCACGAATAATTCAAGACCAAGATAAGATAAATCCGTTCAGCCGTTCTCGAGTTTTAGCGAGACTAACGAACAGCAATTCATTTTTATATATATAGATTTAGAAAAGTTAGTTAAGTACTCATTTTTAAAACTTTTTAGTTAATTATATAAATACATTGTGTTTTACGCGGCTAAAACTAAATCACATCAAATTTAATGTATCGGTACATGTTACATTTTTGTATAGAATATACATAGGTATCTAATACCTACATTATTAATGTTGTTTTTTTTTCATATTTACGACTTACAAGTTAGATCGAACACCAATTCATGCTGCACATATCCATATGTGAGCAAGTAGCAAGTTATTCGTTATCACACTTCTCTTCAAACTGATTAATAAACTGCATGGTACTACATCGCGTTATCTCGAGACAATAGAATATTATTTTTGGGGTTATAATATGTATTATGTTCAAATTTAGTAGTTACACTGTACTTATAAAATATTCTTTCAATCAAAAACAAAACATGAGTGTTGGTACTTATTCCAATGCTTTACAGTTTTAGTTAGTAATATTTACTGGTTTTGGTCGCTCGCCTGGTCTGGTGGTTATCTTATTTCCAGGGACTTGTTTATATATGTATTATGTCTGCATAATTGATTACAAGTGACAAAAAACAAGCAGCTGCCCTAAATTAGCGCCTCCGTGGATAGATTTAGACAATTTGTTTGTTAGTAATTATTAAGCCCGCGTCGCCCTCACTGCCCTGGGTAAGACATTAGCGCACGGAATTTTTAATTATAAGCCGCGAAAAAGAACAAAAAAAAATATTCTCGAGAAAAGTGGTTTGTCTCCCACTTTAATATCAAATGAAATAATTGTTTTCCTAGTAAAACACCTCTTTTTGCTACAACCGGACGCGTGCCTATTCTAATGAGAGGATGAATGGTATTTGCCCGCCTGGACTAACTAATATAAGTTTATCTCAACTGTTTGTATATGAAAGTACTTCAGTGTTCACGTACTTACCTTTTTGTTGCCTATGGAAAACTTTCCAACATACAGCAGTCCACAGAATGTCTTTATTTAATTCACAAACAAACATGCTTAGTTTGAACTATATTTATATACAATCAAAGGACACACGTATCTCTAAAAGTCACAGGCACGGTCTTTGTAAAGGCGTTCAACCCGCAACTAAGATGCTTTTTGGCGCATTAAGCAGTTCGATTTGCTAAATAGTAGATACCAACGTACCCACATATAAGTCCTAAAAATTTCATTACTCGGTAAAATGTGTGCCTACACTCACTAGGAAAACCACAGAAAGTCGATTAATGTCTATTATTAGAAAAATAACTCATTTAAAAATACGTAAATATAACACGAAAAGCAAACAGTATAAAATCTCAACTCACATCACTCAATCGTAACTTAACCAGAGAACTTAACTTTCTTTCGCGTCATTTTGATTTTTGCCATGTAGGAAGGAAAGGCAAAGATCCTAGTTACCATACACCCCAAAATAATATACTAATTAGATAGATATAGAAATATTATTATCTTGAGGGAAAAAAATCCTACTACCAATTCGATTCACTTAATATTTTTGAGGTAGTATTTTATGAATATTTTGTATTAAAGTATTTTAAGTTCAAATATACAAAACTACATTAAAGACCTGTCGAATGCTTTTCGAAATCAAATTTATGCCCTTTTTAATTACTTTTAATTACATTTGTCATTTACCACATAATAGTGGATGATAATATTCTTGGAAACGTAATAATGGTGTAAAATTCCACCATTTGATTTGTTAATTATATGTTTTGGTGCATCTATAGGAAGATATTCAATACTAATATCATTAAATGAAATGTTTTTTTTGTCACTTTTTTTACTCTGAATCTTTAACGAGAATGATAAGTATTGATAGGATAAAAGATTTGGTTGCACCCCTAAATGACAAAGCTTTAGTCGTGATGTTTCTTATAGTATGTAGATAGGTCAGGATATGACCTTATTTAAAATTAGTTCTATCATCTAAAACGCCATCTAGTACAATAGTTTGCATTATACTATTCAACAAATTCAACAGCACGGTATTTGAAATAATATTGCTAAAAAATAATGTAAGATGGCGCTGTAACGGTTTTTTTAGATTAACACATGCGATTATGGTCATTTTATATATTTGAATATTTCTAATAAATTACTAAAATTTATCAAAATACTTAGATACCTACAAGTACAAAAATAAAGTCCTTGTGGTTCGATCGTTCAACAGCATTATTATCAGTCTAACACCATTCGGTTCATTCTAAGAATGTTACCAATTAATTTGGAATACATTATATTTCATTCCTTGTTCACTTAATAATTTAAAAGGCTTATCATAGCATAATATTTAAACTTAATTTATATAACATATTTTTATAACATTTCCGTACATGCATTTCCATTCAATTATAAATAAACAATTTTGCAGAAACTACATCGATATTGTTGGCAACATTAGTCTATTGACATTTCATTCATTTGTTCGGTCAATCGAATTTCAAAATTCAATCAATCAGTCAAGTGAATCGGCTGTTGTCATCGGTCGTGTATGTTTTGTGATCCGTGTGGTCGTTAAATTTTACTATTATTGTTTACCAAACTAAATAATACAAATAAAATTAAAAAAAAAATTGGATCCATTTCCCCGTACGTCATCTTGCAGTATGCAATAGAAATCAATCAATCGACGCGAGTGTCAAGCCATCGCGGGTGATCTTTGAATAGTGAGTGCGTGTTTCAGTTGACCGTGGTGTTTTTTGTTTATATTTCTTATAAATGGCATCGTGGTGATAGTGCACATCGCCAGACCGCCACCTCATCTCAGTGACGTTTGGTGGGCGTCCATGGATTTGTAGCAGGTACGAATCGATAATGGTATGCAGTCGTACGGGAGATCGGAATGCACCGGGCAATGACTGCGGGTGCGTTGTGCGCTGTTCATGTATTGCAGGGGCTCCGCGTGCATTCCGGTGTATGGAGGCGCCTGGCGCCGCAGGTCCCAGTATGTGGAGAAAAGTTAAATGTTATGAGTTAACGTGCAGCGTGTAACGAGCTCGTGGTTACAGTTAGAAGGCGGCCGCCGGGGTCAACGACGCCGCGCCGACACATTACTATTATCGCGCTCCGGTGATCTCGATTTTATTTGTCAATTCCGTACCTACTTGTTGCATTCCTATTGGATTCGGCATTAAAACTGCCTCCAGCCGCGCCATCTTAAATTAATTCACGAAAATCGAATATAATCCATGCTTTATTATATTGCGTTATCAAACTAACGTAATATAAGTATCTACTACCTATCTTCATTTCATGTTGCATTTCTTATTAAATGGTAGGGCAACAAACACATAGAGATGATGAATAAATGAAAAGTGTATAAAAAATACACACAGATGCAAAGGACAACAGTCTTCTTAATCCTAATGTTTATGGAGGAGCAGACATATAAAACATAATAAATTCATTAAATTTTTTTGTCTGCTTTATTTTATTTATAATATTACAAGAAGTTGCTTACACATTTTTATTTGCCCACTTATAATAATATTTTTGATTAAGAATACACAACACAACTTGCAGACACTGTAAACTGAAGTGCTATAAAATTATGGCTTTTATTGTTAATAAGAGAATTTAAATCCACACAGGACCCTGCATATATATTTTTTTCTTAAATATGTGCACATTATTATAAAATATCCCGTCACTGGGACACTTATATATAAATAAATAAGATGTACCTATCAAAACAACAAAGTATTTTAAATTATTTATATGTATTTGCATAATTTTTGTGGCTTTTTATAAAGTAGAAACTGAGAAGCTTAAGACAGTTACAGTTCTTGTGGAAACAATCTGACACATGTATAGTGATTTTTCATTGAGCCAAAATCAAGTGTTAGGTTTGTAGCTTTGTTGTATCTGTGTTTACACTGTGTGCAAATTAATTTTTATTTGCCATTTGTTTTTTATGTTTGCATAATGCTTGTGTTTTGTTTTGCCCGCTACAGCCGCTTGAGCTTGGTGCTGATCCAGGATGATGGTGGAAACCATCCTCGAGTCCTCACAGGACTTTGGTGAGTATTGCTCACATGCTGTTTTTTATAGCTATTCTATTTCTAAGATTTACAAGAAATTTTATTCTCATTGGTTAAAACAATGTTTAGTAGCATACAACTATAGTTAGTTTCAAAAATAGATAGTGAAATAAATTAGAGGTGTTAATTTTAACTGTACCCAATGTGTAATAAATATTTTTTTACAGCTGATGTACTGCATGTGTAAAAATATCATAACTTTTACTGGTTATTTTATCAACTTCACATCATAGACAAATTGTAAAACATAAAATGAGTTCCAGTGTTTAGGGTGATAGACTTCAAATACTACAATTTATATTGAGCTCATATAGTCTGTGTGATATAACTATAAAGTACTTTAGATAAATCTTGAAACGGGTCAGTCTCATATTGAATCAAACATCCATTATACAACACTGTCCTAGTTCCTTTCAAATGGCCACTTAAATGAAACAGTCTAGATACCAGTATGAACTCATCCTTTTTATCACTGCTCTATATACACCTATAACAATTTACATTCTAATGCTGAGATTTTTAATTATCCTTCAAATGAAATCTTAGTGATGAAGAATTGGTAAAAGTCCTGTAAAACTCTTGAAAAATTTATTGAAGGGAAGCTAAATGTGTTTGTTAAGTTTTTATTTTATATTTAAGTATGTATAGATTCTTAACAATTTTACTATTTCTGTTTTAATAAAAAAAAAATCTTTAAAGAATAATGCTGTTGTATTTTTCTTGTATACATAATGGTGTAAATCTTTATCATACACTATTTGAATGTAGCAATTTTTCAATATGTCAGATATATATGTTTTTGGTATAGTCTTGGCCACATTACAGTCTCTTGACATATTTGACGACTTTTACGAAAAAAGTGTTAAATGGGACTCAAATAACATTGCAATACTTGATAACACAGCATCCATCGACACTCTATTACTAATGGAAGCTGAGTGATAACAGCTATCACATCAGAGTGCACACATACAAATACTCATTCAATTTTCAAGATAATTTATAAACACAAATATACACAAGTTTGCATGTAATATGTAGTGATGATAAAAAATCTCATTCATTGAGGCTGATTAAAGTGTGCCGATGACCCACTCGCTCTTTTGCTCCTTTTCTACAAAACATAACTTCAGGCATAACTCACCGTCAGTATGATGAACCCGTCGAGCCGAGTTAACGATCTAGGAATGCATGTCTCAAGGAGGATGCTGTGCTCTATGACATCTTTCACTTAATGTCCCACGACACCATTTACATGTATACAATGATTTTTCAGTTTTGTAAGGTTCACGAGAACACCCATCTTTTTGGTGTTGTGTACGGCATTAGTATTAGCTAGGGATCCTAGTGGAGAACGATGTCGTGTAGGCGGTGAGTGCTAAGAATTAAATCGGCATTTGCGCAACATGCGTGCAACCACTATAGTAAAATTCGACCACTCACATGAGAGTGGAAGAAGGGCAGGTGGAAAAAGAGCGAGTCACTTAACTATACATAGAGTTTAGTTCTTCTTCCGTTTATTTTTTTTGGTAAAAAATAAATAGAACTAAACTCTAAAAATAAATAAAAGACAACTAGATCGCTTATTAAAATATATGTGAAAATGGCACGTGCATGACTTATATTAAGACGTATAGAACGTCCTGACAGGGCTTGAACCCGGTACCGCTCACACCTACACGACTGTGTTGCCAAAATTTTTGGTATTTTGTAAGAATAGCACTGAAATTTTCTTGTTAAAATAGAGTGTTCAGCAGATTTTATTTGATTAATCATTTTACAGGCATGTCGAACGGATCACTGCCACAATGGAAGCGGGAGCTGTTGCAGCGACGCGCAGCGAGATCTCGTGTCACCGCACCACCAGTGGCTCCTCCACCGCCGCCGCCGCCGCCCCCACCGCCGCCAGACGATGATGAGGACGAGGAGTTGCGCTACGGGCCCGGCATAGTGAAGCGGCTCAAGTCACGCTACCTCAGCCTGGCATTGCGTGACGCCCCGCGCCGACGGCCATCTGTCCTGCGACGCGCAGCCTCCCTGGAACACTTGTTGGATGAGCGTCCACCACCCACTCCCACGCCGCGGCCCACGCCCAGCTCGCGACCGCCCCGACCGGCGTCGGTGGCCGCACCACCCGTGCCGCGAACGTTTGCCACACGCCGAGACTCCGTGAAACGCGCACGGTCAGTCGACGCCCTCAGCCGGCTCGAGCGCGATGAGCCTCCTCCACCGTCGCCGTCACCCCCGCCTCCGCTCGCCCCGCGACCTGTACAACCTCGTGCCGCCAGACCACCACGTCGTCCAACGCCTCTACTGCGCGAAACGGAGCGACCGCCACCAGATCTCGTGCGGTCAACCCTTCGCAAGTTCGAAAGCGCACCGCCGCGGCGCACGCAGCCCGCGGCGCGAGTGTCAGCGGTCCTGCGCGGGCTGGAGCCTCCTCCGCGCACCTCCACACCAGAACCTACGCCGATAGAATCACCAGTGCGGTCACCTAGTCCACCGCCACTGGAATTGTCGGTAACTGAGGAGCCGGAAAATGGCGTGCCCATGGTCGGAGCCCGATTAGTGTCACGAGCGGCGCTAGAGGGCATAGCTAAAGCCGGTTCTACCACCAGATACTCGTTTGAGGCGCCTAAAGGAGGGTCACATCTGCCGCCACTGGCCGCGACAAACACAGTGTTAGTAGGTCGCGCGCGTCGCGTTGGAGTTATCAGACCAATGCCGGCTCCGTCGCTTCGTTCTGAAAATGCAATCTCACCGGTACCAGTAGAGGAGCCAGCACCTAAAATAGAGGAAGCCACAAGGCGAGTTCCTTCCCCGTTGCCCGCCGAGAGCGAGCCGCCGGCAGCCGCTCGCGTGGAGAGAAGAGAACCACCGCCATCAGCAGTAGTGGAGCCAATACCGCGCGTGGTATCAGAATCAGTGCGCTCAGAGTCGCCGCGACCAGTATGCGCCAGTCCGGAGCTCAGAGCTGCGGAGCTTCCCACGCCGCTGATAAACGGACACGCTCCTGAGCCAAAAGTGAACTGCATCGCGTCGCGTATCGGTGCGGCGGGCATTGAGCGGCCGTGGAGTGGTTCCGGCGAGAAGAAGCCGACGGAGACCAAAGAGGCGGTGGCGCGTCCGTGGGGCGCGACGCGACGGACCCGCGCGCCCCCGCCCGCCGCCACCTCCGTTGTGTTCAACTTCTCTGACCGCAAGGAGGTGCCCGACTACATCGAGAACGACGGCCTCATACTGCGCAACAAGAAGAACAGGATCAAGGTGAGTCACCCTTACCTATACTAGGAAACAGTTTTATCAGTATGAACATTGAACACGCCCGCGAATTTATCAAACACTCTTCTGTGTATTTTATTTTAATATACCCTGCTTCGATAGAGCAGTCTTTACAGGCGGTACGGTTTAAATCATCATCGTATTTTTTTAATATTATCATTTATACTATAAGTGTACCATATACACACCAACACCAATAGAAAACGAATCCTACACGCATAATTATTTGTTTTCGTGCTTAAAGAAGCTTTTTTTCACCAACAACATTAAAGGATTTCTTTCTTTAAAGTAGGCATAACAAAATGTCATTTCCAATTTAATTATGATTATCAAAATTAACTCTAGAACTGTATTCAGAAATGAACTGTCGAATGACGATGAGTACACTCTGGTCCGAATGTAATGAAGTCATCAACAGACTGCACCGTTCAACATCCGCACTATGCAGGCAATCTCCTTAACGCGTCTCGTCAGAACGAACCACTAAACCGAGTTTTTCACTATTACCAGTCTATCCACTCCAGTGCAAGCTTTATAATAAATATCAACCCAAACCCAACTCATCAGATAATAAGTGCATTAAGGATGTCGGATACTTTGATATTATTTGTGCGTTGAATGATTATCGTCATGTGACATTGTATGTTGTGAGTAATTTACGGCACATTAATGCTGAAAGTAATTAAGAAAGCGGATTATAACATCGATAGCGGAGTGGTGCCTGCTGCCGGTCGCTGCACTATCAGTACATTCCGCGCTTATCGCCGTGTCGATGGGCACCACTTGCACCGCCGCACTATAATTGTTATAATATTTGCTATAAAAAGATTTATTAGCTTCACTACAGTGAGGAACAATGGGCACGGGAATGAAAATAAGAACGGGACCTTTCCTCTTTCCGGAAACTTTAATTAATGGGGACCAATTGATAGGTTCATGTATTAATTCTAGTCACAGCACTATCGGGGTAGTGTTGTAACCACGCGTTCAGTAAGCTCACGATATTGCCTATTTCACTTTCTACGTTACGTGTTGTGTTAGAATTATATTGATTTAAATATATAGGATCGCGTGTGTTCGCTACTGACACCAATACAGCCGCGCGCCGCCGGATCGACGCGACGCGACGCGGCTAGTCGAACTATTCGAAAACGGGCCGTAGCGATGTGACAACTCACATGAACCACGTTTTGTACAATGTGACAGATAACAACATGCTCGTAGCAAATTGTAATATTGCGAGGGTAATTAATAATGTGCCTATTTTCTGTGTGCAACATTGTTTACAATAATCTAATTAGAATTGCGGCATAACCGCGTGAAACAAGAAAGTGCCAAACTTTGAAAAATGTTCAAATCATCTACTAAACATCGTGGACACATTAAACTGTAGATGTTTCTAGTCCTAACTTCAACAGTGAGTGTTTTTCTAAATAAAGAAAACAACTAATCTGATTAACCGTCCTAGTCGAACCCGATTCCTTATTAGCTTTACTGCTACGACGTTACCTCAACAAAGCGAGTTCATTTGGCAATGCCTATACAATTTCGGACCTATACCTCTATCACAGTATCTGCCGGACCGGTCCCCCAGCCCGCGACGAAACCTTTGTGTGCAATCGTGTAACCAGATTTACAAGTTGAGTGCCGCAGGGACGAATCTAGGCGGGGAGAGAAAGGTGTAATGGTCTTAAAGTCTATCCTGTGTGAGGTCCTTGTAAACTTAGCTTGTTATTCTAGGTTTCCAGATTGTTACAAACTAGGAACATTGAAGAAATGATCGGATTCTTGCTGTAAACCGGGTGTGGCATTGATGGTGTTCTTAGTTCTAACCGTCTAGAAGGGCTGTAACCATTTAATAATTCAGATAATATTTACTTCCCTTAGAAAAAAACTAAGGAGGTATAATGCAATTTAACACAAACGATATTTCCGGAAGGATATAATATATATTTTATTGCTTTGAATGATGAGACGAACTTGACGTTCGCCTTATAGTAAGCGATACCACCGCCCATAAACATTAGAAACACCATCCGAAAAACTTGAATTACAAAGTATTGTTTGGTAATTGACTACGCTCACTCCTGAGACATGAGTTGTTCAGTCTTATTATTTGCAGTAGTTAAGCGTAACAGCTATTTCTATTTAGTAAAATAAAAAGAAATAGTTGATACGTTTCATTTGAAGTCGTAGGTAGACACATTGTTTTGTTCTACTAAATTATTTGTAGTTGGCAGTTGCAGCGCAAACCGTCAGGGTGCGGCCCGCTCATCATTATAATCAAAAATGTTGATAAATGGTCGCAAGCGCATATTATTATTCAACAAGTTGCGTAACGCGAGCTATCCGTGCTCATCTTATTAGCATGGCGCGACGGTCCGGCCCCGCGGCCCCGGGGCACTTTCCACCGGCCGCCGCATCTCGCCGAAAACGAGAGTGGACTCTCCACTTTCTCCCAACTAAATAAATTATTTAAATATACTCATATAACCGATGGCTTCGGACTGATTCGTTTAGGGCACGATCGGGCGTCTCCTACACAGAATTGTGAAGTGCTTAGCAAAGCGATACATAAAATTATATGATATCTGCCTACCCTCGTTTCCTAACAACGCTGTGGCACCTTTGTTTGTAGCATGAAGATGCCTACTTGAGTGGATGCACTATAAGTGGGATAACACTGTAATTATTTCAATGAGACTGACTGTACCCTAGACCGCTTTGGCAACCCATACCCGATTCGTCTGTTGCTGGTCCTTTGATCGAATATCATAATATAAGCCTGTTATTCGTTTACCTCCCGTATAACATTGTGAACAGACGCTCATGTATTATTGATAAGGAAGCTTCTGTGTTACGTTAACACTCGTGGGTGTGATGTGAATGCCATTTATGTGAGAATTTAGATCTTTAGTTTAAACATCTTCGTTCAATGTTACGTGCGTCGAATAAACAAACTTTGTTCGTCCGAGCACGGCGAAGACTGCTACTGCGACTGAGAGAGAGTATAGACTATGCGAAGTACCATTGCACCTGATGGTAAGTGCAATAGGGTGCAAATAGAGTCGACTGATGAAATACGGTGGTTATCCTATATTTTACGCTATAGTTTACGCGTCATATTCCATGAAAGTCAATAATAATTTACCTGTACGACGCAAACAATAATTCTTTTAATATCCATTAGTTAGTAACTAACGAATGTCGTACTGCTATCCTTAACATATAACTCATCCCACGTTAACCCTTGCGACAGACATACTGACACTCTGTATCCCCCCGCACAATACAACGAACAGGTCGCTAAGTATCTTATTTGCGCCACGCATCACAACAATATCAGTAACATCAGAATTCAATTAATTATAGTCATAAAGTTCATTAAATCAACACAACGACGCGATTTAATAAATTAATATTATTTCACATCAATGATAAAAGAAGTATAGAGGATGGGTGATATGGTCACGTGACATGCGGCACATTTAATGCATAAAATGGTGCCGACTCCGCCCCTTACAATAGTGATATGCTAGTACCGAAAATTTTGTATCGACATCGAAGAATTAAGAGAGACAAACAAGCCCCAAAAAGATCAAATACGAAAGGGGTTAGGAACTACCATAATATAAATATAACAAACCATAATGTAAACAAACAAACTGAAACTGATTTATAAGTAACAATTGTTAAACAAAGCAGTACCTGTTGTGACAAACATCTAGTTGTGTTTGATCTATATTTGTATGTTGCACTATTCCTTGCTAAAAATTTAAGTTACAGATTAAGATATTTATTTAATACATGATAAATGGAATAAGATAGCGTAGCCAGCAATTATTTGGTTGGTTTTATTTTATTTTATTATTATGCTCTTTGATCGAGAAACATAACTATGGTTCAGCAAACTAAAATCAATGACCGTAAAAATGGTGGTTAAGTTAATCAATTATAATAATTATTTGCAATAACAACAATATGATTATGTATCTATTTCCGTGCACGCAAAGGTTGCTCGAAACATAAGACCGCCAATTGTAAAAATATATCTTACATTTCATCTTTATGTTGTTTCTTTTATGTTTATCTATTCTTTTATGTAACAATTCTAATTTTATTCATAGCAATATATTAAAGTAATATTACTATTAGGTGAAGTATAATAATCATTACTATTTTACTTATCGGGAATATTGTTGGAAAACAGTTATCTTTACTCGCGTTAATTAAACGTGTGGTTTATGCATATCTTCTCAAAATGTAAAAAATATGTATTTGGTGTAGGATTCCAATCACGTCGCTCAATATTCTCAATTCATTTTGCCTTGGTTTTTAAATTTTTAGTTATCTTAAAAAAATATTCTAATTTCACTTAATTTGTCGTTCTGAATAATACAATATTGATGTGTGCTCTAACATTCTTTCAAAGACAAAAACCGTAACTGATAAACGGGCGTCTGTTAAAATATCGATATCAATAATTTCTAAACAAATCCACCCACCCATCCCTAAGCTCGTGTGTAAACAAACATAATGATTTTAATGTGTATAAATCACGCCTAAAAGGGTCCAAAGCTTAACAAACCAGATCCACATATCATTTTAATTGATAAAAACACATCCAAAAAGTAAATATACAAAGATATTTGCTAATTTTCGGTAAAACAGTTACTAACCTATGAAAAGATATTTCGGGGTCTTTCTTGCGTGAATTCGATTTGCATCCTTTCACACAACACTGAGTCATTTTCGAAACTTAACAAATACACTAATAAACACACTGAACAATTGAGAATATGATTATATTACTTTAAATTCAATATTTATGAAGATTTGTTTACATCGTCTGACATTACATGTACTTGCTGACTGGCCCGCATAAATGACGTTTCTGCCGCAAGGCGGTCCCAGTGTGTTGAAGTAAACGAAATAGTGCCATATGCGAAGAAAGCAATTATTTTTGTCTTTTTTTGTTGCGTTCCAAATAAGCTTTGAGTAAAAGAGATAGACATATATATTGACAATTCTGCGTCGATTTCCCTAACATAAATATAACTTATTCATATAGCTAACTTTTGAGGCCTGTCCTCTTTATATTTAGTCATTGTTTCACATCAATTAACCGGAATTGAAATGTCAAACTGGATTATCAATTGCCCTGACCGGAGTCTTAGCGATCCAAGGCACTGGTCTGGGCAACCGTGATAATTATTCCGGTGGTAATAATCGGCCACATCGCGAATAGGCGAGGCTACACTTTCACTGCGATGCGGCCCCGTCGACTTGTTATGGTGTGATGGACCATTGAAAACCCACACTACTGTACTTACCATTTTTATTATTATATTATTATCACAGATAACTCTTGTGTGCCTGAAAGGGTAGATAGAAGTTTATACAGTAACAGGTCACCGAGATAACGGAGAGCTACTCAGTACCCACCTAAAATTTTACTTGTCCCAATTAGTCTGTAATTCTTCTTAGAAATAAGGACGCCTTCAAAATAGTAGCTTAGTGCGACAATACTGGCCGGCTAATTTAAAGGCGCTCTGACACGTGCGTTTTATAATGTTTTGGTTATATTAACGATTCTTAGTTCAATTACACTGCTTGTAGACCTAGCGACAATTTAGGCACGTGTAGAGTAGTTTCCTAGGTGGAATACGAGTAATTTACTGTGCACAGCAGCGCCGCAGCTGCCTGCTCAGATCGTATCGCTTCCTGCACAAGATATTTATCGACTACCACTCTAATGCTTTTATTGTTTACCAATACTGTTGAAACCTTTTTTCTCTACTTACTAATAGCTGAGCCAGCGTCCCGCGTGCGCAAAATCGTATTTGCTTCTTGCTCAGAATAGTTCTTGAGTTTCTTACCCTTGTAATACGTATATTCGAATACGTATTATTAACCAGTCAATAAATAATTATCAGACCTCTTGGAATGTGGCGCGTTCGGTGTTTCTTACACGTTATAAGAGTCTGTAGCATTTAATTGTGACTGATCGAAGTACTAACAATTTGAACACCTTAGTAACAAAAACAGGATAGGTTTTTTCAAATTAAAAATATGAGTATGATTTTTGAACCAACACGCTCAAGCCTTGCGTTCTTGAAGATATATATTTTTTATATTCGTTAAACTATTTGGAATCCTCAAAAAAAATAATGCGGTGCGACGTTATATGTACACGTGAATAATCAGGATTGGTGGTCAGAGAGATAGTGACCTAATTGTGTTTCGTGTTGAGATCCAGTGGAGCGGTGGATTTGAGCAGGTGGCTAGCGGCCGAGGACCGGTTAGAGACGCGTCGGTATTGGGAGCCATATGTTATGGTTTTATTTTTCACTCAAGTGCCTCGTTAATCGAGTGGCAACGAATTCATAATGTAAAATTGATAAAATAATATGTTTGATGACTAGGAAAAAAGTAAATAAAGAAAAAGACAGGTGTTCTACACTGTGGCACATAACTCGATGTTGTAAGTCTTTTATTGAAATTGAAGGTGACCTAGTCGTGCCTCTACCTACCCCTAACACGGCATGATCTTATATTTTATGTAATAGTGCATTGGAAATAATAAATATTTCGTGTCTCAAGAATACCCGCTGCTCACGGATTAACCAACTTTCCCGAGCATAATTGGTTTTGATTTCTCCTATTATGTTACACAATAATAATTTAGAATTAATAAACATTTCATATATATTTATTAGCGACATGTACGACAAAATTCATTACAGATTTCCTATATATTTGTAATGTCACATCGCTCGACTGACAGGTCATTCGTCTTTGGATCGGTGCAAGCATAGTTGCGTACTTGTTTGAAGAGCATTAGCCAGGGTAATTAAGTACTGGGCATTGTGCGAATAACGTTGTCTCATCATGACGGCTGATTTTTGAAGATCTGAATGCGTTT
The DNA here is from genome assembly GCF_014839805.1 of Manduca sexta. NCBI lineage: Eukaryota > Metazoa > Arthropoda > Insecta > Lepidoptera > Sphingidae > Manduca > Manduca sexta. Next base: position 1,767,684 of record NC_051142.1, on the reverse strand, counting down.
GGCATTTTTAGACAGAAGGTGACGATTATTACGAGCGATCTACTAATCTCGATGCTATATAAAGCAATAGGAGTACACTCGTGGCCGGTCGGCGACCGAAGCCCGGCGACCTCTCTCCGACTCCACGTTAACCTTGATAATAACAAAACGCATAATTAATGACCTACGTACATCTAAACGCCAACCTAGGCCATAGCTTACAGTCCGCCTACACGTGCCTGTCTGCGATGTACGCGCAGTGCGTGGCGTTTACTCACATTTACACGATACATTAGATGCCAGATTTTAAAACGATTTTTGACAACGTTTTAATGTGAAAGTCGCGGACGTAAATTAAGTTTTAGAATAGAATGGTGCGATTAAGAAACGTACGTATAATTCATTTCTTTTTGCTTGAGACAGTATAGCTGCTTGGTAATAAATTGATTGACACACAGGCTTGCGAATGGACATACAAATCTCCTTGATTTTAATTTATATGTATTTTATTTACATCTCAAATAATTGCCAAATTACTTTTTTGTCACTTACGGAATTGAAATGTCAAACTGGATTATAAAGTTTAGTTTATTCTATACGGCGGAAGGCGCCAGCTTTAAATGTCGATTATTTCAATTATCTTGTTATTATGAGTACATAAAGAATTATTTATCACGAGTGCCAACATAATGCGCATGAGCAACATTAATGTGACTGCTCAGTATATCCAGCAGTAATTACGTATTTTACAAACTCTAAAATTACACAATAATGTGACTAACAGTTCCTGTAACTCGATTAGCTGTAATCTGAAGTATTTTCTAGATAAACAAAGTTGTAGACTATATTTTGATATTCATAGTTCATACATGCATTCTGCTCCGAATGAAGGAAATATTTCTGGAAACATATATTCTAGAACACATCCATGCAAAGATTTTCTTATTGATAATTAAAAGTCTATTAAAAATTCATAAAACATTGCCCAGGGGAATTTCGTAAAAAAAGCCTAACGCTGACTAGTAAAATAATGATATAATTTAGTCGGAGCAAACAGCTACTCGCCACGACTAGCTGTCTACTAACGATAAACAATAGCAATAGCAGCGAGGTCCAAGAACTTCGATTCACAAAGCACTGCACAGTTTCTCAATTCTCTCCTCGTCTTGAGATAATATTAGGTCCTTATTTCGGCAACGCTTGGAGGTCTCGGAACCTAACGTTAGACGTAGCTACTATTACTGATAGTGAAAGTTGGCGACAAAGGCATATTATATATTGCATGGTGTGCCTAGGCCTAAACTAAAAATTGTTTAAAAAAACTCTCCTCGGACAGTCGATTTTGATGCGTAAACAAAACTAAATATCTTTGAGGTCACTCCAATTCCCTTTACTCATCAGTCTCGCAAAGTAATCTACTTTCTATAAATAATGAATCAAGCGTGGTCGTAAGCGTCCAACCGTCAAATGGATTCCACCAGAAATACCACTAAACCCGAATCGAACCGATAACTGACGCCTGTTCCGTGTAATTTGACCAACCGTACGGTGTTGTGAGAATTGACCAGTGGTCATTTGTTGTAGGTAATTATTGTGATTTATTTGCAGAATTACAAGTAAAATCATTTGTTTTATATAAGTGATGAGCAAGTTGCTCACTTGATAGTCACCACGGCAGCTCCATAATTGAAATTAGAATATCACAATACCCAGCCTAAATAAGTTGTACAAGACCTAAGTTAGAGAAAATAAATGGTCGTCGCAATTCTTTTAATCCCCACATCCCAAACTGTTCCTGTTTCCCAACCTGTATATTCTGTGCACGTGTAACTAGATCGGTAGTGACTAGTGAGGGACGCGGCGTTGCGCAGGCGCATGAATCACAAGTAACGGGCTGCTCTTGTGTGCCGCTAATTAATAACACACATCGCCGTGAGACACGTCGTGTCAACAATCATTATATGCTAACGAACTCTATTACTGGTGTTCTTAATATGTATAAGGAAAATTACAAGTAAATTAGTTTACTTATGGGATAGCGACCACAGCAGTCATGGTGCGAAACCCACTGTTATGATACGTTCGACAAAATCACGTTCTGAAGTCAGTTGATGTACGCATATACAGTAAATTCTGGCGATCATCAAGTACAAAATATGTATCTACTACATTTGTAGTACCTGTTAAGGTGCAATGTAAATTATCATGTCCAGGTAAAAAAGAATATATTAACTTGTATTGGCCTGGTGTCGTAAAATCAGGTGACACACTAACACGAGTTTGACTTCTGTTGATATAAACACACAATACCTGATACCATATAGTGAAAGGGCTCGATGATAACGCAACCGTTATCACGACGATTTGGCTGCAATCTGTTTGCTTAGATACATATTGATATGAACTCATATGTCATGGAATGCCATCAATGACGAAATATGTCCAGAATAATCCGCGCACGTCTTCGATAATGTTATGTGAACAGCCAATGCTAAGTCGAAATTAATGCGAATGAGAGAAATGTGCACAAATATAAGAAGCCGTCGCGTCAGATGTATCAACGCATAGCAACTGTATAAGTCATAACAAATATGATTTTTTTATACCTGAAAGTCGCCAAACAAGTATTTGGGTCACCTGATGATCTATTATCATAACCTCGGGTAAACTTCCACGCTACCGGATGAATTCTACAATTCAAATGTAGTACCCAGGAACTGTAGGGAAACGGAGTAGGTTGTAGGAGTTAAGAAAGGGCAGAAGGTTTCTTAGACCATTTTGAATAAAAAGGTGTCAGTTTACATCAGTCTATCACTACGGAGAAACAGTAGTCGTGCCGTAGACTTCATGTTAAAACCTCTTCCAAAATATGCCTGACCCTACCATATATAATATACATTGAAATATTACTTAGATGTTCCTTAATGTTTAGTAGAACGTCATTACTATAAGTTTCTTGTTCGCCTGCCTTGTACCTTCTATAAATAAAGCCCTTGTGCTCATATTTCTCTCGATGGAAACCTTACAAATACATTTACTATACTTACACCTCGTAAGTCGTCGTCTTTACACTTTAAAGAATATACATGTACCGACGCATGGACGTAACTTTGAGGATAAACACGCTCTATAGTGTTGTTGCCAGCATCCAGTGTGGTCGACCACGAATAAGACACCATTATTTTAAAGGCAATCGGTGTGAAGTATGGCTAATGGTTAAAATGTGCCCTATGAAAATAACGGGAGTCTCAACCATCTCCTAAGACCTATTCTGATTCTTGATTTTTTTGTCACTCTGACTATGGACTGTATCGTGTGCCGACTCTATAAAAATTACCTTAAAACTAATTGTCTATTCTCTTGATATGGTTAACTAAATACATTATCTCGTCGCTTATTGATAAATAATACCTACTGTCATTACCTAGTTTTTAAGTTATTTGATTCACAAAATATTTGACGTAATGAAAAAAATAAAACTGTGATTTATTAAAACATTAATTTAATTATAAAGCTTATTTGTTCGGAGACAAATCTACAATATGTTGCATTAGGTTTATAGCAATAATACCAATTATTGGTTGTATTGCAGTGGGTACGGTTTCCTGCAGTGACGCACATGTTATGGAACATATTCTGCGTAGTAATACATAGTTTAGTTAGCACTAACTTCAAAAGACATTGTACCAATGGTACAATACCAGGGCCATTTCAGATCAGCCTACCAGCTGCAGTGTCCAGAGTTCACCTACACTGTAGATACTTATATCCGATAACACTTATCCTATTCTTCGACGCTATATTTGGATTGCACATTTACCTTGAGGTCCAGCGCACTCACTTTGCCATACCAGGATAACAGAGATACAAGAATAATAGACTATTTTCTGTAAATTTATTGTTAAAAGGAAAATATGTAGAAATTGTATTTTAGAAATTATACTTCACATAAATAACTAGCGTCCATTGCTATATTATGACGTCACATTTCCCAAATATAATAAATATATATAATGTAGGAAGTTGTTAGTTTTATTATAAATTGTTATAGTGTGAGTTGTTACATAAGCAATATAATAGAAGATAATATTTCACAGAAAAAATAAAACGAATTTTATTGGTAATCAATTCGTCGTTATTAAATATTATTTTGATATCAGATATGTTTTAGAATTTCCTTAATAATGAAACAGATGTGCGTATTAAATTTGATTGTCAATTTGTAGTTGTGTTGGCCTGATTGCGGCGGCAATTTAGTCACACACTAATGACATATTTCATAACTCTTTTAACAACTAAATGACGACACAGGCAAGACGCAAGTTGCTGTTCAAGCTTAATGTTAAACTTAGATTGAAGATACCCTAACTACTTCTTAAAAATCGTTATAATTATACTTAAAGAGGGCGGTTTAATGTGTTTCTAACGCTGTAGACTCCCTTAAGTCTACTGAAACGCCAAGCAGTCACAACAATGCTAGGCCGTCGCCCTCTACAGTTATGGAAACAAGTGTAACAATAATGACAGCCGGCGACGTCAACAGTGGCGCTTTCTCGCAGAACCACGTGCCCACGCATACAATGCCGCATTGTTAACAATATTGGCAACGATACCATTTTTTCGGATTCTAAAATTCACCAAAAATGCAGATATATCATGCAGATTAAATAGTTAATCTGCTCGTGGGAATTCCTGGGGCCTTTTTTCTTTAGATATTATGATATGGTCTTATTAAATCTTATTTAACGTCATCTGCGCACGCACAGTCCATATCCGCACCTTTCTTTACCCTTGTTTTTGTTTCGCAATGGAAATTAAGTTTTAGAGTAAAGATATTGCTTATGCTGGATTCGCCGATATTCTGATCCCGTTAACTGAATGTGATGGTCTTAGACCAAGTAAGAACTA